>NC_139833.1:1271241-1401241 GCF_963691815.1 Echiichthys vipera
TTTCTTCATCTGTTTGTGGTGTTTTCATCTGTTTTTAGTCGTTTCTTCATCTGTTTGTGGTGTTTGCATCTGTTTTTAGTCGTTTCTTCATCTGTTTGTGGTGTTTGCATCTGTTTTTAGTAGTTTCTTCATCTGTTTGTGGTGTTTTCATGTTTTTAGTCATTTCTTCATCTGTTTGTGGTGTTTTCATCTGTTTTTAGTCGTTTCTTCATCTGTTTTTAGTCATTTTGCGCTTCCTTTTGGTAATTTTGTGTTTTTTCTTATAGATTTTTTTTAATATGGGCCCCTGGACCTGTGACCTGCAGTATCTGTGAATGCAAACCAGATTTCCTTTGGGATTCAGCTGACTGAAATTAAAATAAAGTGTTCAAAAACAGTAGTACAGAGACCAGGAACTGCTGACCAATCAGAGCAGACAGGCGCTGCAACAGAGCGCCTCAGACAGAGGGTGACTACAGGAGCAGCAGCTGTGAGCAGGAGGAGGAAAACAAAGTGTTTCTAACATTAAAGCATGAAAGCATGCCGTGGTGGGCGCTCACCCTGCAGGTTGAACAGGGAGCTGCAGTCGGTGGTGGTGTCTGACGGCGCCTGTGTGATGGGCAGCAGGAAGGTTCGGTACCCTCGCAGCAGGCAGCTCATGAAGCGCAGGAACGCCTCCTGGATCTCCAGCTCCAGCTGCTTCTGACTCCGGTAGATCTGATCGTAGTCGGTCAACAGGAACTCCAGCGTCGCCTCCTCCTGACCGGGAGTGCAAACTGCAGACAGCATGTGACGTTAACCATCGAATCGTGTGCAAACACACAGAGAGACGAACGATGACTCGTATGTTTAATGTTTAAAAACGCAAGAAAGCAAGCGAGTAAAACAGGAAATGATGGGTTTTGTTTTTACCTTATTAACAGAACCTGTGCGTCACCATAGGCGCCTATTCATCCTCTGCACCCAAAGAGCCCACGGTGTACCGCAGGGCTCTATTTTAGGCCCAATTTCATTTTCTATTCATATGCTTCCGCTCTTTATTCAGTGTTACAATATTTTTCTAAGATCTTTTTTCGCTCTCTGGCGCTTTTGACGGCGTTGCTTTATTTTGAAAAGCTGTGATTGGCGGTTGCAGGCGTCACTCACTCTTCTCCAGGGTCTTGTGGAGGGCGGTGAGGGTGTTGAACAGAGTCTTGCCCGGTTTCCTTGGTAACGATCGCCACGACAACGGCTTCTTTTCGTCGGACCTGCGACGAGGCGAGAGGAAAAACACGACGTTACATTTTTTATTTCATTAATTCAGTTTAGCTTCAATAAAAACATTTAAACCTGAACTAGATTTTTTTCTCTGTTCGGATTTAATAAAATAAATAATTTAATCTGATATAGATGCAACAATTTAGCAGCTAATCATCTGTTTTTAGTCGTTTCTTCATCTGTTTGTGGTGTTTTACGTCTGTTTTTAGTTCTACACAGAGTGATTTGATCGTGGACTCACTGGAAGATGGTGTTGGTGTCCAGGTCGACACACACCACGTCGGTGGGGGGGTCGTACAGGTCGAAGTAGCTGGAGTGGACGCCCACGATGAAGGGCATCGGCGCCAGCAGCACGTCGGCCATCTGCAGCGGACACAGCGGGATGTAGGGGCAGAGCCAGCGCAGCGGGAAGCTCATCTGCACACAGACATGTGGTTATTACAGCTGTCACTCACAGAGCCGCGCTCGTGTGTGTGTGTGTGTGTGTGTGTGTGTGTGTGCGTGTGTGTGCGTGTGTGCGTGTGTGTGTGTGTGCGTGTGTGTGTGTGTGTGTGTGCGTGTGTGTGTGTGTGTGTGTGCGGTTGTGTGTGTTTGAGAGTGTGTGTGTGTGTGTGTATGTGCGTGTATGTGCATGTGTGTGTGTGTGTGCGTGTGTGTGTGTGTGTGTGTGCGTGTGTGCTTACAGAGACGAGCGCCTCGCTGACGGAGGTGAGCACGTCGGGGCGGAGCGAGTGCAGCAGCAGCTTGTGCTCCGTGAGCACGGCGAGCAGCAGCGTGCAGGCGTTCTCCGGGCCCAGGTTCTGCAGCAGCTTCAGGAAACTCGCTCCGCTGACGAGTCAGAGCGAGACACAAGGATTTAAGTCAATTTCATTTATAATAAAACAGTTTTTATTGTGACAAATCATGACTAAAGTCTTCTCAGGACAAATGAATGTCGTACTGGTTATTAGGTATAAATATTAAAAATAAAAACAGGACAAATTATTATTTCATTTTTAATTATTATTAAATAAGAACAAATAATTATAGGAAAACGTCTGGTTGTTGTGGAGGTTTAAAGGCTTTTATTGTGGTAAGCTGAGCTTTTATTGTGGTAAAAGCAGGAAGTGAACTGACCTGAGAGGCAGTGGAGACGAGACGGGCTGACACAGCAGCAGGTTATCGTACGGAGAGAGCTGCAACACAAACATTCATATTTATTATATTATTTAATAAAGAAGATACATATTAATAATGTTATAAAATTATTTAATAAAAAAGATAAATATTAATATAGTATATTATAATAGAATAATATGATACAGAGGAAAAGATAAACATTAATTATAGCATGTGTGCGTCTGTACCTGGACCAGGATCCGAGGCCTCTGGGGCGAAGGGAACGGGACGTTGTGCATGAAGCTGGAGACGTGTCTGCAGAGAGAAACGACAAGGGTCAGGGTGAGGAGGAGGAGGAGGAGGAGGAGGAAGAGGAGGAGGAGGAGGAGGAGGAGGAGAGGAGGAAGAGGAGGAGGAGGAGGAGGAGGAGGAGGAGGAGGAGAGGAGGAGGAGGAGGAGGAGGAGGAGGAGGAAGAGGAGGAGGAGGAGGAGGAGGAGGAGAGGAGGAAGAGGAGGAAGAGGAGGAGAGGAGGAGGAGGAGGAGGAGGAGGAAGAGGAGGAAGAGGAGGAGGAGGAGGAGGAGGAGGAGAGGGAGAGGAGGAGAGGAGGAGGAGGAGGAGGAGGAGGAGGAGGAAGAAGAGGAGGAGGAAGAAGAGGAGGAGGAGGAGGAGGAAGAAGAGGAGGAGGAGGAGGAGGAGGATGAGGAAGAAGAGGAGGAGGAGGAGGGAGAGGAGGAGGAAGAGGAGGAGGAGGAGGAGGAGGAGGAGGAGGAGGAGGAAGAGGAGGAGGAGAGGAGGAGGAAGAGGAGGAGGAGGAGGAGGAGGAGGAGGGTCAGGGTGAAGAGGAGGAAGAAGAGGAGGAGGAGGAGGAGCAGGAGGAGAATGAGGAAGAAGAGGAGGAGGAGTAAGAGGAGGAGGAGGAGGAGGAGGAAGAGGAGGGTGAGGAGGAGGAGGAGGAGGAGGAGGAGGAGGAGGAGAAGGAAGAGGAGGAGGAAGAGGAGGAGGAGGAGGAGCAGAAGAAGAGAGGCGGCGTGTGGGACGGCAGCACTGACTTCTCCAGCGGCAGGACGTGCGGCCCGGAGACGGAGTATCTGTAGACGAAGGTGAGGAACTTCTGGAAGACGGTGAAGAAGGGCCAGTGGGAGAGCACGCAGATGCTCTTCTTCACCTGCAGGCTGCGGCTGGTGATGGGCCGCCGGTCCACCACGCTGAGCAGCCCCAGCCGCACGCTCTGCCGCTCCGACAGCAGCTCCCGGGGGAACGACTCGTAGAACTGGATGGCTGCTCCGTAGACCTGCGGCCAGGGTTTCCACGGCAACGGGGAAGGAAGCAGAGAGATTTAATGGGTCAAACGACGCCTTTATTGTGAAAATACGACGCCTTTATTGTGAAAATCCTAGGATGTTCAGGCTGCTGCTGTGTCTGACCTTGTCCCCGGAGGCGGACGTGAGCACGAAGGTGGAGAAGACGGGCAGCTGGTACTTGGTGTGGAGCGGCCAGCTCTCCACGGTGACGCCCATGGGCAGGCAGAACACGGGCACCGACTCGGGCAGAGGGAACGCCTCCAGGTCCTCCTCCGGGTACCGGCTGATCAGACCTGGGTCACACGCAGACGGAGTTGGTTTCAGGGTGGAAGTGTTAAAAACCCTTAAACTTGAACCTGCTTCAAAGCGTAAAATCATCCTCCAGGGTCGTTTTCTGAACTTTAACCATCAAATAAAACATGGAGACAGTTTTTTTTTTGTGTATAAACGATTAATGTAGAAATCCAGGAGAGATGCTAACAGCTAAATGTGGCTAACAGTGGTTAGCTCGGGGCAGCACAGTGAAGGCATTCAAAGGAGAGATGAGGGGAGGAAGAAGAGGAAGAAGAGGAGGAGGAAGAGGAGGAAGAGGAGGAGGAGGAGGAGGAGAAGGAAGAAGAAGAGGAGGAACAACAAGAGAAGGAGGAAGAAGAAGAGGAGGAGGAGGACAAGGAGAAAGAGAGGGAAGAGGAGGAGGAAAAAGAAGATGAGGAAGAAGAAGAGGAGGAGGAGGAAGAAGAGGAGAAGAGAGAGAGAGGAGGAAGAGGAAGAAGAGGAGGAGGAAGAGGAGGAAGAAGAGGAAGAAGAGGAGGAAGAAGAAGAGGAGGAGGAGGAAGAAGAAGAAGAAGAGGAGGAAGAAGGAAGAAATTCCTGCAGCTTTATCTATTTTCCAGACTTTTCCACATAAAAACCAAAGGAAGGAGCCCATTGTGTGTGTGTGTGTGTGTGTGTGTGTGTGTGTGTGTGTGTGTGTGTGTGTGTGTGTGTGTGTGTAGGGACTCTTCTCATGTGTGTGTGTGTGTGTGTGTGTGTGTGTGTGTGTGTGTGTGTGTGTGTGTGTGTAGGGACTCTTCTCATGCTGCTGCAGAGGTTTGCTGTTATTCTCAGCAGCATTAGTGGTTAAAAAAGACCTTTGAATGCCTTCACCGTGCTGCCCCGAGCTAACCACTGTTAGCCACGTCCGGCTGTTAGCATCTCTCCTGGATTTCTACGTTAACAGTCGTTACAGTCGTCGTCACAAACACTGAACTCTGACGGTTGTTTCAAACGGACTGAACCGTTCCAGAGTCTGTTTGTGTTTTTATCTGGGACTCTAACGTTCGGTCCGTGCGTCTGAACCCTGAGGACGGCGGCGCGGTGGCAGATACTCACTGGCTTTGTAGGACAGGGCGTTGGCTTTGGCCACAGCTCTCTTGTAGCACACGTAGAGAGCAGGACCCCACTGCGGACACACACACACGCACGCACGCACACACACACACACACACACACACACACACACACACACACACACACACACACACACACACACACACACACACACACACACACACACACACACACACACACACACACACACACACACACACACACACACACACACACACACACACACACAGAGTAAATCATTAAAGAGCATAAATAACATTTCTCTCAGGGCTGAATGGCGTGGTATCGAACCGACCGCCGCCCTCCGCGGGCTGCTCACCATGCCGGTGTTGAGGTTCTTGTCGACGCGGCAGAAGGTGTGCGGGGCGACCTCTCCTTTGCTGGGCAGCAGCAGGGCGATGTCAGTGACGCCCAGCGTGTGGAGGCCCTGGGAGTCCAGAGCGCGGCGGTACGTCAGGAACACCCGGTGGGCGGTCGGGGCGCCGCCGGAGCTCAGGCTGGCCGAGCGGCTGTAGGGCGTGGTCTCGATGACGTACCAGCCCTGCTTCAGCTGCTCCTTGCCCTCGTACAGAACCCTGCGGGGACAGAGCGGCGCCTCGCGGGTTAGACTGCTCAACACACGCTGTTTCTCACGGTGCTCTGACTGAAGCCACTGGGTGGAGCTCTCGGGTTAAAGATACGAGGCCGACGCACTGGGGACTCGTGTGTTTTCAACCCTTTGTTGAAACCGCGGACGCCGTTCGAGGTAAATGTCATCTTGTGCGTACGCTCGCTCACCGCTCAGGCGCGTCGTAGCTCGTGCAAACACCCGGGGCTGCAGCCCAGAAGTGAGAGTCCTTCTCAGACAGCAGAAGAACTGACCCCTGACCCTGTGACTCCCTGGACCCCTGACTCCCTGGACCCCTGACTTCCTGGACCCCTGACTTCCTGGACCCCTGACTTTCTGGACCCCTGACTTTCTGGACCCCTGACTCCCTGGACCCCTGACCTCCTGGACCCCTGACTTCCTGGACCCCTGACTTCCTGGACCCCTGACTCCCTGGACCCCTGACCTCCTGGACCCCTGACCCTGTGACTCCCTGGACCCCTGACTCCCTGGGCCCCTGACCTCCTGGACCCCTGACCCCTTGACTCCCTAGGCCCCTGACTCCCTGGGCCCCTGATTCCCTGACTCCCTGACTCCCTGGTCCCCTGACTCCCTGGGCCCCTGACTCTCTGGACCCCTGACCCCGTGACTCCCTGGACCCCTGACTCCCTGGACCCCTGACTCCCTGGTCCCCTGACTCCCTGGGCCCCTGACTCTCTGGACCCCTGACTCCCTGGGCCCCTGACTCCCTGGGCACCTGACTCCCTGGGCACCTGACTCCCTCACCCCCTGGACCCCTGACCTCCTGGGCACCTGACTCCCTTGGCACCTGAATCCCTGGGCCCCTGACTCCCTGGGCCCCTGACTCTCTGGACCCGATGAGCCACCCATTAAAGCGCGCACACACTGGAGGGAGACGCCACCGTCACCGGGGAAACACACAAGCAGCTCCTCAACGTGTTAAGAGGCGACGAGACGAGACGCTTTTCCATCTTTCTGTGTTTATTTTTGTGAATTAAAGAACTGACGTGCAAAACCTGAGTTAATGGTATCGTTGAAGCCTCGGCTGCTCATTGGCCTCAGATGATGAGACTTTAGCTCCATTTGTGCGTCTGGATTAAAAGGTTAAAACATTAAAAACGTTCAGACGTGACTGACTCTCGACGTGCTCCCCGTCCGTCAGCCACCAGATAGAGACAACAGTGTAATCTGAGTGTAATCTGAGAGGATCGGCCTCGTTATTCTCGCTGTAATCCACTAATTAAACATGTGAACGTGAGAGAGACAACAGAGGAGTCGGGGCGTTGCATCATCCTCTGCGTTATGTAACTTTTAATATGCGTCACATGAGCTGGAGCTCGTGTCTGTGGGAGAGTTTCTCTTCTTTTACCATTTTGAGTTTATTTCAGTCACAACGTCACGTTTAAATCCTAGAGAGTGGACGACAGAGTGTCAGCGTACCTCGTTATGATTCATACTGACTGAAGAAATGTCTAAATGATTACAAGGAGATGCTAAAGGACAACAATGACACACAAAATGACCAAAAAAGAGACAAAAAAAGGTTAAAGGAATGCAAAACCACAAAGAAAAGATGCAAAATGACTAAAAATATGTGCAAAAAGATGTAAAATGACTAAAAATAGATGCAAAACCACCACAAAAAGATGCAAAATGACTAAAAATAGATGCAAAACCACCACAAAAAGATGCAAAATGACTAAAAATAGATGCAAAACCAGCACAAAAAGATGCAAAATGACTAAAAATAGATGCAAAACCACCACAAAAAGATGCAAAATGACTAAAAATAGATGCAAAACCACCACAAAAAGATGCAAAATGACTAAAAATAGATGCAAAACCAGCACAAAAAGATGCAAAATGACTAAACTAAGATGGAGGAGTCAGAAAAGGAGGATTAGAAGAGAGCAACAGACAGAAGAACAGTAAACAAAAGTCTCACCCCAGGTCCAGTACGGGCGGTTTGTCCCGCCCCCGGCGGTAGCACAGGTACAGGTGAGGGTTGTTGATGAGGCCGGCGCTCAGCTCGGCCGAGTGCCCCCCCAGCGTCCGCTCGATGCAGGTGAAGCCCTCGGGCACTTCCTCCCCGAGTCCCCGGGCGATCACCGCCAGGTCCGTCACCGACTCCACCGCCCGACTCGACGGGGACGAGGACGGGGAGGAGGAGGAGGAGGAGGAGGGGCAGGTTTTGCCATCGTCGTCCAGGGGCCTCCAGGTCCCCCCAGGGTCCAGACCCGCCACTACAAAGTAGTCCACCAGCTGGGGACATTTCTCCTCTGTCATGCCGCCTGTGGGAGAGACGAGAGTCAGGGATTCAAACACGCGCTCTTTAAGGTTTCAGCGTGTTAAAAGTGTCAGGACAGAAAATAAAGACGCCACTTTGGGAAACTGGGATCACAAGTTCCTTCACTTCAACCCAAACAAACGTTCTCGTAACGACACAAACACCTTAAAGTGTAATTCCAGCGCAAAATCCTCCCAGGGCCTTTCTCAGCAAATGCCCCGACCCCCTGGGCCCCTGACCCCCTGAACCCCTGAGCCCCTGACGCCCTGGATCCCTGACTCCCTAAACCCGTGACTTCCTGGACCCCCGACTCCCTGGGCCCCTGACCTCGTGGGCCCATGGGCCCTTGACTCCTTGGACCCCTGACTCCCTGAACCCCTGGGCCCGATGAGCGACCCATGTCTGTGGATTTCTCAGTTGGCAGCGTCCTCGTTCTCGACCTCAGTGAAGGAAAAGAGGCGACGTGTCACCGTCAGCACATGACTCAGCGTCCTGGAGGTCAGACCAGTGAGTCAGAGCTCTGAACTACTTTATTATTTTACATTTGCATCTTTGCATCTTTGCATCTTTCCATGCTGAAAACCTTTAACTGAGGAGAGATGAGGACAGGTCACACTTGTGATTATGTATAAAATCAATGTGTGATTAAACAGAGCCGCGTGTGTGTGTGTGTGTGTGTGTGTGTGTGTGTGTGTGTGTGTGTGTGTGTGTGTGCGTGTGTGTGTGTGTGTACGTGTGTGGGGTATAAAAATAGGCCGTGCAGTGATGCTGGTGCTGAAAGGACTGTTATGTAACTGTGAATGTCCCTCGCCCTCTCTCTCCCTCCAGCCTCTGATCCTCTTTCCTCAGAGGCTGAAGAGAACGAGACGTGATGGTGTTCGTGAACTCATCACAGAAACAAAAAGAGCTCACGCCGTCTCGCTGCATTTACACATGAGATCTGAGGAACGCCGTCAGCCTTAATTAACAACCACGCAGCGGCGCCTGGCTCACAGAGGGCGCTCGGGCAGTAACAGCAACGACTGCAGTGAAATATTGATCTGATCTCTCATCTCTGCGTCTGCCAAGTTGAGCCGAGCCAAGCCGAGCTGAGGAAAGCCGCCCTCGTTCACCGGCCTCGAACGAGACTGAGGCGCTTTTAGGAGCGTCGGTTTGAAACCATGAGACCGAACGTCTCCCCTCATCGGCCTGGGAACGTTCTCATTCGTGCAGGTCGTCGTTCTCCCCAAAGAGAGTCAAAAGCAGCTGGACTTACTGGTCAGACGCGTACTTGAACTGATGATTTTTCATTATTTTTCATTTTCATTCCCTCTTATTTAACCAGAATATTCCCGTCGAGATTTAAAATCTCTTTTCCAAGAGAGTTCTGACCAAAGACAGCAGCATAAACCTGGGGTCCACTTCCCCGTCAGTGCCCACTCCAGGAGTAAAGCTGCGGTTCATTAAACCTGTTCAGCAGCGTGACGTGTTTCACAGACGTCCTCTCAGTGCTGACTTCTGTCTTCATCCACTAATCTCTACATCTATGGCACAGACACTGGATGCTAATGCTAATGCTAATGCGGTGCAGTGGCAGGATAAGGGCTGTGAGGGTCGGTGGTTTCCTGTCTGTGAGCGCTGGACTGTGTTTGACATCAGTTTAAATAAGAAAGGCTGCTCTTCACTCTTCAACACACCGACCTCCTGTGTCTCTACCCTCTAAAAAATCCTCTTCCTGTTACAAAATATTAAAAAATTACTCCTGTTCAAAGGAAAAAGTCTCAACACTGACTCCCACTCCCGTTTATCTAGCAGCGTGTGCTGTTAGCCTAGCTCCCAGGCGCTGGTGCTAATGTTGCTTAATCAGTAAACGTCACCCAGACAGCTGCATGCCCCTCCCCCCCAACGTCACATACATGATAACACCATGATTTCTCCCCGGTGGTAAACTTCAACCAGACAAACGTAAGCCCCTCCCCCTAACATCACATACATGCCCTTTTATGGTCAGAGGAAATGAGGCGGAGTCAAAGTCTGACAGATGGAGACTCCTGTAGACGAGGACGATTGGATCGAGGTGAGAGAACGGCCCTGACGGAGACGCTACGTCCGTTTTTATACCGTCTGTGTCGCAACGTATCCTTCGAGGCAAAGATGCGTCCACTGAGAGATGTTGTTTGATCGGATTGTTAATATAAATATCTGCGACATCATGGAAAGGACCCTACGGAGGAATAAAAGCTTGGTCTTTACCTTTCTCCTGATCCGCTCTGACTGTTATCATGTCGCACTAAAGTCTCAGCGGGAGGTGACGCGACTCTTCCACGCGGTCACGCAGCTGAACCTCCCTCTCACATTTCCTCCGCTGTCTTCAGGCTCATCCAGTTCCTTCGCTGCGTTCCTTTCAGACGCACGCCACCGTCACATTTTCCAAGTTTCCTTCACCTTGAAACAGACGCTGTTCTATTGTTTAAGTTTTTAACTCGCTGTTAAAAGTCACCCTTTGTCCTGTAGATGCTGGATTTAACGCGCGCTCAGCAGATTTGTCTTCCTGCGAGGGGACGGTCCACTTATCGCTGTCATCAGAGGGTGAAAGTGAGAGACAGAGATGTTAGCGAAGAGAGGAGGAAGTGGAACGAACAAGGGTGTCAAAGGTCGCCTGGCAAACAGGAAGAGGACTGGCAGCCTGCTTCCTGTTCATTGATGACTTCCTGGTGAAACAGCAGCACGTGACAAAACACTGCGGCGCCCCGAGGCGTTAAAAACACGCCGTGGTGTCTTCAGCAACACAAACGTACTTCAGTCTGGACATGTGAAGACTCTGGGGCAGATGTGTGTCTGGATTAGAGCCGCACAGTAAACATGTTCACTGAGATTAGCTAAAAAAGAAAAGGCAGAGGTTGGAACAGAAGTACAGAGAGTCGTTTCTATGCAGATGACGCTCCGCTCGTCTACTCGCCTCCGGTCAAACTGTCAGGTTTCAGAACGCTGCAGACGGGCGGGTTGTGTTTCGTCTCGTCACAAATCTTGGACTCGAGATTCAAATAAAGCGTTTTGCAAAGTCTGCAGGTGGGAATGTGGCACGGACGGGAGGTAGGGTCGAAAACACCGAACAGCCGCGGATTGATGTTCGCCGCAGTAACGACCTGTTCTGCAGCTGAGACCGTCCACACCATCACAATGACCGTCCACTCGGCCTCGACTCCTAAATGTGTGCGTCCACAGGAAACCAGGTGCAGCAACTCCAAACGCTGTAGTACCCATGCCAGGCCTGGAGGGGGCGCTGTAACTGCCACAGAAACACACCAACAACAGAGAAGAAGAGACGGGGAGACGCTGGGAGCCCCTTCACTCTGCAGTTAGTGTCCTCACTGAGCAGAGGGGGCTGCTGGGAGACCCTTCACTCTGCAGTTAGTGTCCTCACTGAGCAGAGGGTGCTGCTGGGAGCCCCTTCACTCTGCAGTTAGTGTCCTCACTGAGCAGAGGGTGCTGCTGGGAGCCCCTTCACTCTGCAGTTAGTGTCCTCACTGAGCAGAGGGTGCTGCTGGGAGCCTCTTCACTCTGCAGTTAGTGTCCTCACTGAGCAGAGGGTGCTGCTGGGAGCCCCTTCACTCTGCAGTTAGTGTCCTCACTGAGCAGAGGGTGCTGCTGGGAGCCCCTTCACTCTGCAGTTAGTGTCCTCACTGAGCAGAGGGTGCTGCTGGGAGCCCCTTCCCCGTCCCAAAGCACTCACAGGTTGTCATAGACATTGTGTGGCAGCCTCACTTCCCCGTTGGCTGCACGCTTGATGTGTTTCCGGCGTTTCGTACGACACAGTCATTGTGTTTCTTCCTCTAAAGACAAACATTTGACTTCATGTTCGTGAACAACAGTGTGTGTTTGTTTATTGTGCTCTCTAATTGTTCCCTTTCTTATATTATGGTTTGTTTCTTTGGTCTCATTGATCGATTGTTACGCGTTTACCTCGTTTATTTAACATCCACCTGCCAAAGGGGACTAGAGACGGCTCTAATCGTGCACAGTGACATGTAAACGTTTGTCCCTGTTCTACATGAATGAATCCACGTCCCCTCGGTGCATGAAGTGCCCTTGAGCGCTGGTTTCAAACTCAGCGGGTTATCAACTGTAAACACATCAGCGGCGATATCAGAGATCAGAGCGAGCGCTCAGGTTTTACCACAAAGCTCGTTTTTGACCCATGTGGTTCAGCCTTCTGCACACAGACACGTTTATATTCTCGTCTGGTTCTGAGGAAATCCGCTCAGAGCAGAACGGGTCGGGCTTCCTCATGCACTGAAGGCCACGCCCTCCCTCCACTTCCCTGTCCTGAGCGTCTTCATCTGGTCGACCGATGCTAGCTCTGTGAAACGGTGACTAACCACGGGTCGACCCCGAGCAGAGAGGGCCGAGTCACACAGCTGCTCCGTTTGCTGCAGAACCGTTTAAAACAGACGGACGCGTCTGAACTTCACCTGTTTTAAAGGAAGTGACTCGACACGGAGGGCGTCGCTGCTGAAGTGACACAAAAAAGACGCGTGGTTCAGCTGATTTCATCACAATCACTTCCCTTTTTAATGGAGCATGTGCAACAATGGAAACCACACACACACACGCGCACGCACACACGTACACACGTACACACGTACACACACACACACACACACACACACACACACACACACACACACACACACACACACACACACACACACACACACACACACACACACACACACACACACACACACACACACACACACACACACACACACACACACACACACACACACACACACACACACACACACACACACACACACACACACACACACACACACACACACACGCGCGCGCGCGGCATAGATACTCATGAGCATGTTGGAGACAGACTCGTGCACGAGCGCCGGTAAATCCTCCCAAAAATGGCGGCGTCCTTAGGGGAGCCGGCGCCACCAAGCAGCTTTCCGTAGGAATGAATGGGCGCCATGTTTTCCCGTTAGCCGTGCATTCGTCTGTCTGTCATACGTCACGGCGGCCGCAGGGTCGTAGTGAGAGAAGAGGAAGTGAGAGAGAGGAAGTCTTTCTCAACTGTTATCAAACGAAGCTGTTTTTAATCACATCTGCTGCTGAAACCTGCAGCACTCGTTTCCGTAAAACCACTTCTCTGTTTGTGAAAGCAGAAATAAATATTTCCACCTGCTGCGCTCCGTCCGCACAACCAAAGACCCGATCAGGTGTAAGCCCCGGATACTGCGGGAGATACAGGGTGAACACGGGCCGTGACTTAGACGTGGAAACAGGGCGCAGACGCAGCTGCAGCCGCGTTAAAGTGAAGCGTGGCAGCGTTCTGACCAGAAACCCGTCCGGTCAACAACAAACACAGAGACAACACCGGCGTTAGTCAAGAGGTTAACCGCAAAGACCCACCACTCTGAGCCCGCAGACGTATTACACCTAGATGTGATGAAGAGGACACTTTAACACACGTTTATGCTCCTAGAGGACACTTTAACACACGTTTATGCTCCTAGAGGACACTTTAACACACGTTTATGCTCCTAGAGGACACTTTAACGCACGTTATGGCTCCTAGAGGGCACTTTAGCACACGTTTATGCTCCTAGAGGACACTTTAGCACACGTTTATGCTCCTAGAGGACACTTTAACACACGTTATGGCTCCTAGAGGACACTTTAGCACACATTATGGCTCCTAGAGGACACTTGGACCCTGTGCACGTCACTGGCAGGGATGATGTAAGCAGAAACACAAGAAGTAAAAAGCTAAAGTTTGGCTACAAACCAACTCCACCAGCCAGTGTGTGTGTGTGTGTGTGTGTGTGTGTGTGTGTGTGTGTGTGTGTGTGTGTGTGTGTGTGTGTGTGTGTGTGTGTGTGTGTGTGTGTGTGAGCTGGTACGGCAGCAGCAGTGGCAGTTTGGACCACAACAGCCCTTTTGTCTCCTCACATCAGCATCTCACACACCAGGGCCTGACATCGTCTCTCGACACGTTCAATGGGCACTTTGTGAGTGACATCACCGTCACATGATCGATTCCCACTGCACATGAGAGTGGACACGTGCAAAACTGACGTAGCCTTTTCATCGAGGTCCGTTCTCTCAACTTGATCCAGTCGTCCTCGCCTACGGGAGTCTCCATCCTGTCAGACTTTGACTCCGCCTCATTTCCTCTGACCAAAAAAGGGCATGTATGTGACGTTGGGGGGAGGGGCGTACGTCCATCTTGGTGACGTTTACAGAATTAGCAACATTAGCACCACCTCCCCAGGAGGTAGGCTAACAAAACACGCTGCTAGATAAACGGGAGTGGGGGTCAATGTTGATATTATCTTCTGGGAACGGGAAAAGAACAGGAACAGGATTTTTTTAGAGGGTAGAGACACAGGAGGTCGGTCTGTAGCAGAGTGAAGAGCAGCGTTTCTTAAACACAGTCCCACGCTCACAGACTGTAAAACACAGACCCTCACGACCCCAATCCTCCGCTGCTCCACATTAGCATTAGCATCTAGTGGCTGTGTCATAGACAGCAGGCTGGATTCAAGTCCTGGTGCAAGTGCGGCTATTTGATTAGCATAACAGAGCTAACGCTAACACGGTGTGTTCCTAAACCATCTGTTGGTTTAGGACTGGTACGAGCCATGTACGAGCATGAGCGTGCGCACGTGTACGAGGCCTACGGCGGTTCTGAGGTCATTTCCTGTGCGCCTGTTGGGACGTAGAAAAAAGAAGGAGGGACCATGCGCGGACATTTCAAACAATGGCGGTGAAAGGTTCACGTTGGTGTGATGCGGAGGTGGAGTGTTTACTGCAGATTTGGTCGATGAAAAGATTCAAAAACAGTCGACAAGACGCACAAAAACTCAGAGGTCTACGGAAAGATCTGGAAACAAAGCCACGCATCGCCATGACGTCATCAATGCGTGTGACGTGTTACGGCGTGATGACGTATAGGCAGCAAGAAGCATTCTCCGAGGCCCAGGTAGTGTGAGTACAAACGGGCCTGGAGGGGGGGACAAGGACCCTAGAGCACGGGGCACGGGACGGAGGCACAGTGGGAGGGCGCCCTGAGTGTCTTTGTTTCTGTCCCGTTGACAAACACATGAAAATAAAAATAAACGCTGAAAAAAAAGCAGTAAAACCAGAAACTTCTCTTGTGAAAGTGAAAACTCACCACGAGCCTCAGAGAGAAGCAGCCTCGTGAAAACAAAACAAGACGCAGAAGCAGAGAAATAAGAGAAACAGCAGAGCAGGAAATCAAACGCACGCCGTGGCTTTCAGGTGAATAAGGAGCCGAGCTTCTACCTTTTTCACCGCGCAGCTGCTCCTGGAAACCGCAGGTGGAGAAACGAGGGACGACTCTTCATCACTTCATCACTTTAAAGAGCAAAGCTTCGTTCATGCATCAGCTGCTTCCTGTCAGAGACGACGTGTTTGACTCTTTCATGTCGTTCGGTGACGACTTTGACGACTGCAGGAAAACCACAGAGTTCAGTTTCACTTCAGAGAATCGAGCACGCGGGGAATTCCAGCAGCGACGCGTTCAAACCGGCATTCACGGAGCAGGGATCACTGAGGAGCACCCACTGTTGTATGCAACGTTCTCTGAACCTGTGAAGTTTTGGTGTTTTATGTTTATTATTGTTTATTATTGTTTATTTTTGGTGTTTCCTGTTTATTATCTGTGTTTTGTTTCTTCACGGCGCCTGAAATCCTAAAGGTAGGCGGTCGGTGAGGGACCAGCATGCACCTGGGAGGTTAAATTGTTTCTTTTACCGTTAATAAACCGTGTTTTTGTTGAAACTGGACGTTTGTTTGGACGTTTGTTTGGTGCAACAGCGGCGCTTTAATATGATTTAAAGTTAGATTTGAAACTTGTCTAAGTTTTGACACAAAGCTGCTGCAGAGGCGTGATCTGACGTCAGCGTTTGGAGACTTGAGGAGAAATCTACAGACAAAGAGAAGACAGAGAAACTCTGAAATAAGAACGAGAAGTGGAACAAAACTGAGACATGATGCCGGGGTCGTCTCCTGTCTCACTGTGCAGATCTGTTCACCAGCCTCCTGCACGCGTGCGTGTGTGTGTGTGTGTGTGTGTGTGTGTGTGTGTGTGTGTGTGTGTGTGTGTGTGTGTGTGTGTGTGTGTGTGTGTGTGTGTGTGTGTGTGTGTGTGTGTGTGTGTGTGTGTGTGTGTGTGTGTGTGTGTGTGTTTACTCCTCTGCTTGTTGATCTACGTCGTCACATGTGAGTTTGTTTTGGGAAGCTGCTGCGTGTCCTCTCAGTCGCCCGATGCCGACGCTCTCGTGTACGGACTAAATATAGACGCAGATATTTCCGTCTCCTCCAGGAGTCTGCGGTCGCTCCGCTCCTCCGCGCTCTGCGTCCGTGCGTCTGTCTGTGCGTAAGAACCCGAGGGCTCGCTGCAGAGGCGCTGAAGTGCTGTTGTTAGAAAACATTTGGTTTCCAGGAGAAACAACACACGAGCCTCAGTGAGTTCACTTCAGAGAGGAGGCTTTAAATAACCTGGACCTGATGAAAGTCCTGCAGACACCTGAGGAGAGTTCAGTCCCGCCCCGTGCTTTAGGGTCCTTGTCCCCCCCTCCAGGCCCGTTTGTACTCACACTACCTGGGCCTCGGAGAATGCTTCTTGCTGCCTATACGTCATCACGCCGTAACACGTCACACGCATTGATGACGTCATGGCGATGCGTGGCTTTGTTTCCAGATCTTTCCGTAGACCTCGGAGTTTTTGTGCGTCTTGTCGACTGTTTTTGAATCTTTCCATCGACCAAATCTGCAGTAAACACTCCACCTCCGCATCACACCAACGTGAACCTTTCACCGCCATTGTTTGAAATGTCCGCGCATGGTCCCTCCTTCTTTTTTCTACGTCCCAACAGGCGCACAGGAAATGACCTCAGACAACACATGTCTTATAATTAAGCCCCGCCCACAAGGACTTCCTGTTTGCTCCAATCAGGAAGCTCGGTCAGCGTCAGTTCTCTGAGTGTCCACTAGGGGCAGGTTTCATAACAGAGCAGTGTCTCATTGAGCCCCATGTTAAACAGGTCGTTTACACAGCATCATTAAACCTGTTTAAGGACAAAAGAACATTCTAGTCTGTGTGTTTAGATCAGGTCTCCATGACAACACTGAGGGGGAGGGGCTAGTTTTTATTTTATTGGAGGTTAAAGTTTATGAATAATTAGGGGCGTGGCCTCTTGAGTGACAGCTAGCCTCTGGCCCTCACTTCTCCTCGGAGGTAAACGTCAGCCAGATGGACGTACGCCCCTCCCCCCAACGTCACATACATGCACATAAACATCAGCCAGAAACTGCACACTGTCAAAAGGTGCTGAAGATACCGGGCTGGATAAACGCTTTATTGGACACACGACGTCATTATCAAAGAAACACCAGAGACTTCCTGTTTCCTTCATAATGAGGAGAAACATACGGACGTGAGGACTTGAGCCGGAGCAGGAACACGCGTCCGGAGGGAGACGTTTTAAATGATTCACATGTTTTTTATGGAGCCGGAGAGTTTTCAGCGCGTCCGTGCGTAACTGTGTCTGCACGCGCACCGCAGCGTTTCTGTGCTTTGTGTCTTTGTGTCTTTGTGTCTTTGGATCGATATGTTTTGTGTGTTTTTGTCAAATTTGGTGGAACTGCGTCGGCCTAATTTCAGTTCTTTAATTAATCATTCAGGTTAAATTACTTCCTGAACCTTTGAGCTTTGGTTGCACAGATTTCAGGGTTTCTATTTACAAATCAACGACGTATTTCTGCAACACGGACGTGATTCATTCATTCATTCATCTTCAACCACTTGTCCAGCGGGGGGGCTGGAGCCGATCCCAGCTGACATCGGGCGTGAGGCGGGGTCCACCCTGGACAGGACGCCAGTCTATCACAGGACACATAGAGACGAACAGAGACAGACAACCATTCACACCTACGGGTGATTTAGAGTCATCAATGAACCCAACACCTGCACGTCTTTGGACTGTGGGAGGAAACCGGAGAACCCGGAGAAAACCCACGCAGACACGGGGACAACATGCAAACTCCACACAGAAGGGCCCCAGCCGGGATTCAAACCAGGAACCCCCTTGCTGTGAGGCGTCAGTGCTAACCACTAGTACACTGTGTCGCCAACATGGACGTGCTGTGGGACGTGAATGTGATGCTGAGCAGAAAGAAAACACTGAAATATTCTGTCACAGATGGTGAGTGAGGACGGAGGACGGCTGCACGCCAACATGACCGAGGGCGACACACACACACACACACACACACACACACACACACACACACACACACACACACACACACACACACACACACACACACACACACACACACACACACACACACACACACACACACACACACACACACACACACACACACACACACACACACACACACACACACACACACACACACACACACACACACACACACACACACACACACACACAGTCTCACTCTGCAGATGATCTCATCACAGCGAAGCGTCAACACCAGAGTGCGTTTGTGCGTTTGTGCTTTAACTGAGATTATTTTGCGTGCACGCCCTTCAGTGAACGCTCGTGCACGCCCTTCAGTGAACGCTCGTGCACGCCCTTCAGTGAACGCTCGTGCACGCCCTTCAGTGAACGCTCGTGACGTTCAACAGGAGAAATGTTTAAAGGGCGTAAAGCTCCTCAGAGAGAGTTTGGATATCCAGAATGTTACGCAACCTAACTGAGAACCAGAGTCAGTGAACGCAGCACAGGAGGAATGAAGAGTGGCCTGCTCCCAGTGCATGCTGGGACATGCTGCAGCCCCCCCCCCCCCCCCCCCCCGCCCCTGCCCCTGAACAGGCTCGTCTGGAATCAGAGGGGGATGGATGCTGAGACAACGCTACGACTTTAGTCTGAAACGCTACGACTTTAGTCTGAAACGCTACGACTTTAGTCTGAAAACGCTACGACTTTAGTCTGAAACACGACTTTAGTCTGAAACGCTACGACTTTAGTCTGAAACGCTACGACTTTAGTCTGAAACGCTACGACTTTAGTCTGAAACGCTACGACTTTAGACTGAAACGCTACGACTTTAGACTGAAACGCTACGACTTTAGTCTGAAACGCTACGACTTTAGTCTGAAACACTACGACTTTAGTCTGAAACGCTACGACTTTAGTCTGAAACGCTACGACTTTAGTCTGAAACGCTACGACTTTAGTCTGAAACGCTACGACTTTAGTCTGAAACGCTACGACTTTAGTCTGAAACGCTACGACTTTAGTCTGAAACGCTACGACTTTAGTCTGAAACGCTACAACTTTAGTCTGAAACGCTACGACTTTAGTCTGAAACGCTACGACTTTAGTCTGAAACTCTACGACTTTAGTCTGAAACACTACGACTTTAGTCTGAAACGCTACGACTTTAGTCTGAAACACTACGACTTTAGTCTGAAACACTACGACTTTAGTCTGAAACACTACGACTTTAGACTGAAACGCTACGACTTTAGTCTGAACGCTACGACTTTAGTCTGAAACGCTACGACTTTAGCCTGAAACGCTACGACTTTAGTCTGAAACGCTACGACTTTAGTCTGAAACGCTACGACTTTAGTCTGAAACGCTACGACTTTAGTCTGAAACTGTACGACTTTAGTCTGAAACACTACGACTTTAGTCTGAAACACTACGATTTTAGTCTGAAACTCTACGACTTTAGTCTGAAACACTACGACTTTAGTCTGAAACTACGACTTTAGTCTGAAACGCTACGACTTTAGTCTGAAACGCTACGACTTTAGTCTGAAACGCTACGACTTTAGTCTGAAACACTACGACCTTAGTCTGAAACACTACGACTTTAGTCTGAAACTCTACGACTTTAGTCTGAAACACTACGACTTTAGTCTGAAACGCTACGACTTTAGTCTGAAACGCTACGACTTTAGTCTGAAACGCTACGACTTTAGTCTGAAACGCTACGACTTTAGTCTGAAATACTACGACTTTAGTCTGAAACTACGACTTTAGTCTGAAACGCTACGACTTTAGTCTGAAACGCTACGACTTTAGTCTGAAACGCTACGACTTTAGTCTGAAACGCTACGACTTTAGTCTGAAACTCTACGACTTTAGTCTGAAACTCTACGACTTTAGTCTGAAAGTCTACGACTTTAGTCTGAAACGCTACGACTTTAGTCTGAAACGCTACGACTTTAGTCTGAAACTCTACGACTTTAGTCTGAAACGCTTCGACTTTAGTCTGAAACGCTACGACTTTAGTCTGAAACACTACGACTTTAGTCTGAAACTCTACGACTTTAGTCTGAAACTTCGACTTTAGTCTGAAACGCTACGACTTTAGTCTGAAACACTACGACTTTAGTCTGAAACACTACGACTTTAGTCTGAAACACTACGACTTTAGTCTGAAACGCTACGACTTTAGTCTGAAACGCTACGACTTTAGTCTGAAACGCTACGACTTTAGTCTGAAACGCTACGACTTTAGTCTGAAACACTACGACTTTAGTCTGAAACGCTACGACTTTAGTCTGAAACACGACTTTAGTCTGAAACGCTACGACTTTAGTCTGAAACGCTACGACTTTAGCCTGAAACGCTACGGCTTTAGTCTGAAACGCTACGACTTTAGTCTGAAACACGACTTTAGTCTGAAACGCTACGACTTTAGTCTGAAACGCTACGACTTTAGTCCGAAACGCTACGACTTTAGTCTGAAACACGACTTTAGTCTGAAACGCTACGGCTTTAGTCTGAAACGCTACGACTTTAGTCTGAAACACGACTTTAGTCTGAAACACTACGACTTTAGTCTGAAACGCTACGACTTTAGTCTGAAACGCTACGACTTTAGTCTGAAACACGACTTTAGTCTGAAACGCTACGACTTTAGTCTGAAACTCTACGACTTTAGTCTGAAACTACGACTTTAGTCTGAAACGCTGCGACTTTAGTCTGAAACTCTACGACTTTAGTCTGAAACGCTACGACTTTAGTCTGAAACGCTACGACTTTAGTCTGAAACGCTACGACTTTAGACTGAAACACTACGACTTTAGTCTGAAACACTACGACTTTAGTCTGAAACTACGACTTTAGTCTGAAACGCTACGACTTTAGTCTGAAACGCTACGACTTTAGTCTGAAACGCTACGACTTTAGTCTGAAACGCTACGACTTTAGTCTGAAACACTACGACTTTAGTCTGAAACACTACGACTTTAGTCTGAAACACTACGACTTTAGTCTGAAACGCTACGACTTTAGTCTGAAACACTACGACTTTAGTCTGAAACATGACGTCATTAACACGCAACGAGAGAGGGGGAGAGAGAGAGAGAGAGAGAGAGAGAGAGGGAGAGGGAGAGGGAGAGAGACACAGAGAGAGAGAGAGAGAGAGAGAGAGAGAGAGAGAGAGAGAGAGAGACAGAGAGAGAGAGAGAGAGAGAGAGAGAGAGAGAGAGAGAGAGAGAGAGAGACAGAGAGAGAGAGAGAGAGACAGAGAGAGAGAGAGAGAGAGAGAGAGAGACAGAGAGAGACAGAGAGAGAGAGAGAGAGAGAGAGAGAGACAGAGAGAGAGAGAGAGAGAGAGAGAGAGAGAGGCCCGAGCAGCTGGAGCTTTAAACCTCCACACGCATGGTCTCTGGTTCCATTATCGGACAGGCCTGTGCATGATATTTTTCAAAAACGATAATTTCCAAAAACTCGTTTCTGATTTTGGATTGAACCGGAAACGAGCCCGTGAGTTAAAACGGTGCGCGCGGGGACCGAGTCACTGAGCTCTGCGTCAGTTCAACCGTGTGACGGTCGGCTGCAGCTGCAACGCAATCTAACCCCCGCGTAGTTCCATTATCGGACACGCTTTATGCTTATTGTTTTTACATAAACGCATCAAAAACAACCAAACGTGCATCAAACGCGTTAAAACATGATTTAAAATATGATTATTTTTGTTTATTTACGTGAAGAGAATGAAGAGGCGTGTCCGATAATGGGCGCACCGAGGTCCCCGTTAAACGACAGAACCCCCGGTTGTTCGGTCGTGGACGGGAACAGTCACCGGGGCCGGTGACGCGACATTAAAGCCCGGCCCGGGGGCCCGGGGGGCGGCCGTACCTGGTTGTCTCTGCCGGTTTGTCCCACACACCGCTGGAGGATCATGGTTCGGTCATTCCCTCACATGGACCTCCATGTTTCTGTCGTCTGCTCGGGGCCGCGGCGGCGTCAAGTCCCGACGACGAGCACCAGGCACGCTTCCGCCCACGACCTTCAAAATAAAAGCCTTTATAAATTAATTTATTTTTAAAAGGCTGTTGCAACCATTTCTTATATTGGTGCAAACCGCCACAAGGGGAGGGAAGTAACAGTGTATTTACTGATAAATACGACTTTTATTCTGAAAATACTGCTAATATACACTTAAAGCTGCATTCTCTCTAATGTCCAGCAGGAGGAGACTCCACTTAAAGCTGCATTCTCTCTAATGTCCAGCAGGAGGAGACTCCACTTAAAGCTGCATTCTCTCTAATGTCCAGCAGGAGGAGACTCCACTTAAAGCTGCATTCTCTCTAATGTCCAGCAGGGGGAGACTCCACTTAAAGCTGCATTCTCTCTAATGTCCAGCAGGAGGAGATTCCACTTAAAGCTGCATTCTCTCTAATGTCCAGCAGGAGGAGACTCCACTTAAAGCTGCATTCTCTCTAATGTCCAGCAGGAGGAGACTCCACTTAAAGCTGCATTCTCTCTAATGTCCAGCAGGAGGAGACTCCACTTAAAGCTGCATTCTCTCTAATGTCCAGCAGGAGGAGACTCCACTTAAAGCTGCATTCTCTCTAATGTCCAGCAGGAGGAGACTCCACTTAAAGCTGCATTCTCTCTAATGTCCAGCAGGAGGAGACTCCACTTAAAGCTGCATTCTCTCTAATGTCCAGCAGGAGGAGACTCCACTTAAAGCTGCATTCTCTCTAATGTCCAGCAGGAGGAGACTCCACTTAAGTGTCACTGATCATCTCTTCAGCAGCTTTACTGGTTTTATTAAGACTTTTATTTTGAAGCCAGAGTTTGTCCGTTTCCGGTGTCTCAGTTTCTGCAGCTGTCAGAAATAATAAATAATAAACAAATGATTTGTGTCTGTGGATGTTTACATAAACATAAACACTGTCCTTGATATTAACAACAACAACAACAACAACAGTAAAATCATGCAGAACGGAACTGAGTGGATTAAAAGTTGCATTTTTAATGATTAATTAACAACACTGGTAGATTTTCCTCTGCATCATAAACATGTATTATTAAATATAATATATATAAATATATAAATACATAAACAAACATGTAATATTAAATATAATATTATAAATATATAAAGAAAATTAAACAAACTGCAGCTTTTCCAGGTTTCGTTTCTTTATTTCCTGTAAAATAAAGTGAAAATCTGCTGCTTCAGAAAAACACGCAGCTTAAAATCATTTTCATATTCACGACTCACTCGAGTTCCCCTGGTGATTTATGACGAGTCATCAAAATATCAACAACAACAACAACAGTCAACTTACTGCTCCAACACAGAGCAAAAAACACAGAATATTAATAATATTAATATTAATATGAGAGCAATTAACGTCGAACATTAATAAAAAATGAAAATATGAAATATGGCCTTAAACTGATCCCTAGTCTGCAAACACACACACACACAACCTCGCTGGTCAACAGCTCCCCCTGCTGGCAGAATCTGGAACTGCACGTTACTCAACAGGTTCTCTCACACACACACACACACACACACACACACACACACACACACACACACACACACACACACACACACACACACACACACACACACACACACACACACACACACACACACACACACACACACACACACACACACACACACACACACACACACACACACACACACACACACACACACACACACACACACACACACACACACACACACACACACACACACACACACACACACACACACACACACACACACACACACACACACACTCTAACAGGACAGTAACGGGACGTGGTCCCGGGTGGAAGCGCGGTGTTTGTTGGACCCGTCCCGGCCCTGAACGTTCTTTATATTTATTATTTATAATATTATAAATAATTAATATAATATATATGATGTATTTATAATATTATAAATACATCATATATATTGTGTATTTATATTATTTACAGAACATTTTTACAGCTTCACACAAACTGAAGCTTTGATCTCGTTCTCTTTGAAGCCGACGCAGGTGGCAACTCTTCGGGGCGGCAGCGGCTCGGTCCATGGGTGAACCGGAGTGTCACCGGCTCGAGTCCCTGTGTGGACCATGAATGGAGCGTGGACTGGTGGCTGGAGAGGTGCCAGTTCACCTCCTGGGCACTGCCGAGATGCTGTTGAGCAAGGCACCAAACCCCCAACTGCTCGGGGTGCCGATCCATTGGCAGCTCTGACATCTCTCCATTAATGCATGTTTATAGGTCCTTTGTGTGTGTGTGTGTGTGTGTGTGTGTGTGTGTGTGTGCGTCTGTCTGTGTGTGTGTGTATATTTCAGGCCTGTGTGTGTGTGTGCGTCTGTCTGTGTGTGTGTGTGTGTGTGTCTGTTTGTGTGTATTTCAGGCCTGTGTGTGTGTGTGTATTTCAGGCCTGTGTGTGTGTGTGTGTGTTAATAAAGTTCTTCTTCTTCTTCTTTAAAGCAGGCGTCTCACACTGATCCAGAGCCGCTGTGGCTGCAGGTTTTCATCCCACACACCTGACTCTTCTTCTCCAGCCCCTGAGTCGCCTTCACACAGGTGTGTTTGATGGATCAGGTGTGTTCTTGTTCCTGATTGGTTGCGATGAAAACCAGGAAGCTCCGTCAGCGTCAGTTCTCTGAGTGTCCACTAGGGGCAGGTTTCATAACAGAGCAGTTTCTCATTGAGCCCCATGTTAAACAGGCCGTTTACACAGCATCATTAAACCTGTTTAAGGACAAAGGAACAGGAGGTTTTCATCTATTTTCAGTCATTTTGCATCTTTTTGTGGTGGAAGCTAACATTAGCCCAGTGAAACCTAAAGCTAACGTTAGCCCAGTGAAACCTAAAGCTAACGTTAGCCCAGTGAAACCTGAAGCTAACATTAGCCTAGTGAAACCTGAAGCTAACGTTAGCCCAGTGAAACCTGAAGCTGACGTTCGCTCAGTGAACCTGAAGCTAACGTTAGCATGTGGCTGATGTCAGCCCAGTGAAACCTAAAGCTAACGTTAGCCCAGTGAAACCTGAAGCTAACATTAGCCCAGTGAAACCTGAAGCTAACATTAGCCTAGTGAAACCTGAAGCTAACGTTAGCCCAGTGAAACCTGAAGCTGACGTTCGCTCAGTGAACCTGAAGCTAACGTTAGCATGTGGCTGATGTCAGCCCAGTGAAACCTAAAGCTAACGTTAGCCCAGTGAAACCTGAAGCTAACGTTAGCCCAGTGAAACCTGAAGCTAACGTTAGCCCAGTGAAACCTGAAGCTAACGTTAGCCTAGTGAAACCTGAAGCTAACGTTAGCCGAGTGAAACCTAAAGCTAACGTTAGCCCAGTGAAACCTGAAGCTAACGTTAGCCCAGTGAAACCTAAAGCTAACGTTAGCCCAGTGAAACCTGAAGCTAACGTTAGCCCAGTGAAACCTGAAGCTAACGTTAGCCCAGTGAAACCTAAAGCTAACGTTAGCCCAGTGAAACCTAAAGCTAACGTTAGCCCAGTGAAACCTGAAGCTAACGTTAGCCCAGTGAAACCTAAAGCTAACGTTAGCCCAGTGAAACCTGAAGCTAACGTTAGCTAGCTTAGGTTCCACTGCAGTTAATGGTTGAAGTCGCAGACGAACACGTTCATAAACGTTAATAAATGAATAAAAGTTACACAAAGAACCTTTAAAGTCAAATTAAATTAAATTTTGGACTCGATTCTTTTATTTTGCTTTAATTTCTTTTCCCAAAAACAGAGAAAAGTGGATTTGTCGTTGGTTAAATATCAGAAATACGACCTCTGAACTTTTGTTTATCAGACGCCATTTCAGTCGATGTTTAATAAATACATTAATAAAGTTTAATCACGTTTTTGTTTTAACACTTTTCCACTCTGCTGACGTCACAAAAGTTTAAAATATGCATAATTTTCCCCCCAAAAAAGAGATTTCTTCAGCATTTGATGTGTTATTTGCCCAACGACACTTCGACGTGTGGCCCGGAGGAGGTGGGGATCGAACCGCCAATCTCTCAAATGGAGGACGACCCACTCTTATACTGAGACACAGTCGCCCCATTCATGTACATTTGGCAAAACTGCCCCATCTGTAACTAAAGTAGTTTATTTTTTATGCACATTTAATTATTTATTGATTTAATATCGACTGAAATGGTTTTTAACGGAGGTCAGAAAATCAATTTTAATAAATTAATTTAGTAAATAAAGTCACATCTTTTTCTTCTTCGTGTGTTTTATGAATCATTTTTAAATAAATTAAAATTCTACAATAATTTCTACTTTAAACAAAACAACTTTCTGACTCTTTCTGATGATTGTGACTTTTTAAAAAATAGAAAATACAGATTTTATATCCGGTTAATTCTCCCGATGGGAAACATTCAGATTCAGTCCAAAGGTAAAAAACGTTTTTATGTGAAAACACAGAAACTTCACTTTTGCACTTTTTCTGTTATTTGTGATTTAAAAGTGAAATAAAAAAAGAACAAAACGCATTCGTCACATAAAAGAACAGAAACACATGCTAACGCTAACGCTAACGCTAACCTCACACACTGGTGTTCACAAACTCACTTCAGGCGTCAAACGTCCACAACTTTTCGTTTTTATTACGTCTCTCGTCTTAAATATACGTTATTTTTTATTTTTTTAAAGATATTATCTGAGAAATTATGTACATACAGATTTAAACCACTGCGGATTAAAAAATAAACTTCTTATAGTCAGAATAATATTAATATTTTACCTCTGTTACATAAAAAATAGGTTGCTATGCTTCGGCCCTGGGGGCGGGGCTTAAAACACAGGTGCAGCAAGTGCAGGTAGAGAGGGGCGGGGCTAAGGGCTGTCAATCACAGTGACTGGGGTTAAAGGGCAATCCCGCCAACAGACGGCGTGTTGTCGTTTAAAGCTTGCGTCACGTCGTCGGTGACGGCTGAGAGAGGATTTCAGATTAAAGTTCAGGCACAGGAAGTGACGCCCCTGGATATCCAACGCCTTACCTGGCGGCAGTGACGTACAGGTGCACTCCAGGACGCAGTGACATCACTGTGGGCGCGGTTACAGGTGCAACAAAGAACCAGGGCTGCAGCTGAGAACTGACTTTATCTGTTGTTCGGTCTATAAATGATGTAAACACGCAACGAAAGGACGTCTTCAAAGTTCAAAACCCCAAAATTATTCACTTTTCAGAAGCTGAACCGATAAAATAGAAGCTCATGATGCTAAAAATCTGCAAATACGTTTGATTTTCGATTCCAAAGTTACGATTAAGTTAAATTTTTTGATTTAAACATTTTGAAATTCTGCACCGTGAGCTGTTCCACAACAAGGTGAACCTGAATGCGGCACGGGTTTAAGAGGTGCACCTGAATGCATCAAAGGTTTACGGGGTGCACCTGAATGCACCATGGGTTAAAGAGGTGCACCTGAATGCGTCACGGTATTACGAAGGTAACCTGAACGCAGCATGGGTTTACGAGGTGCACCTGAACACAGCATGGGTTTACAAGGTGCACCTGAATGCACCATGGGTTTACAAGGTGCACCTGAATGCACCATGGGTTTACAAGGTGCACCTGAATGCGGCGTGGGTTTACATGGTGCACCTGAATGCATCTAAGGTTTACGGGGTGCACCTTAATGCAGCATGGGTTTACGAAGGGAACCTGAATGCATCAAAGGTTTAAGAGGTGCACCTGAATGCAGCACGGGTTTACAAGGTGCATGTGAATGTGGCATGGCTTTACAAGGTGCACTTGAATGCAGCATGGGTTTACGAGGTGCACCTGAATGCGGCATGGGTTTACGAGGTGCACCTGAACGCAGCATGAGTTTACGAGTTGCACCTGAATGCGGCATGGGTTTACGAGGTGCACCTGAATGCGACATGGGTTTACGAGGTGCACCTGAATGCACCATGGGTTTACGAGGTGCACCTGAACGCTGCCCAGGTTTTTGAGGTGTACCTGAATGCTGCACGGGTTTACGAAGGGAACCTGAACGCAGCATGGGTTTACGAGGTGCACCTGAATGCATCAAACCCCAGGAAGTGCGCGGGGCTTAAGGTCAATGTGACATAGTGGCCAAACGGTGGAATTACAACTTTCGCGTTTTGTCACGGAGCATGAAAAGACTTCATCGCTGACGCACATCTGTGTTTTCTTCTGTCGTGTCCGACTCTGGCTGCGATCGTGGCGTCTGGAACAGCGGCGCTGCAGGCTCTGCTAAGCTAACGTCGCGCTGTGTCTTTAGCTGCATGCTAGCGGTGGAAAGCTACGCTGTGTCGTTGCGTCGGTTGAGAGAGAATCGAACCTGCTCTCAGCTTTGATTCAGCTGAAACTGAAAAAACTAGTTTCCGTTGATTCTGGATTTAAAATTGAAATCTTGAGACCATGATGATTATTTTTCTGTGACGTCTTTGACAGGATTCTTCTTTTTAGAATATTCTGAAGAGTTTTGGTCCTTTTCAAACAAAAGTGCGTCAGAAAAAAGTGGAAAACTAAAAAGATATTCAGCTAAATATGATTTAAACAAAGAAAAGTCGGACGTCTCCGTGTCTGCGAGGCTGAAAACAGCATGAACGTGACTTTAGTGATGAATCGATTGTCAAAATAGAGTTTTTCAGCTGATTCTTGGATCCGAGCTTCTTCTCTAATGTGACACTTTCCTGTTTCACGTCTTTGTGAACTCGATCATAAAGAGATTATCCTCAGCTGCAGCCCTTTAAAGTTCCCCTGCACGCACAAGCGATTCGCTTTTGGCACTTTCGTGTTTTTGGGGAAACGTGTGTTCGTGTACATTGGTGGAATTGCCCTTTAAGAACCTGAAAGGACGATAAAGCTGAAGCCTGAGGGGCGAATGGAGCGACCGTACTAACGTTTCAACAGGAACAGAGACGCAGAGCTGTGAGCTCAGGGTTCCTGCGCCCACGTCAAGACGCCTCAGCGGGACGGGAACCCGGCTCAGCGTCTGCGTGTGACTCGCTCATCATTGAAATGCATAATCTTCTGTTACAGATGCAGCCAAATATGATTCCAGGCAAGTGCGTCGGATGCATCGTGAGCGATTTCTTCTGTCGGAGGGAATGTGGACGAACGTGGAACCTGAAACACGATGCTGCCGTTTGCGTCTGAGTCTCTGCGACGCCCCGACGTTGGTGAAACGGCCGACTCACGAGAGGGTTTACCTAAAACGTGAGCGCGCCTTTAAGCTTCCTGGAGTTTTGTTTATTTGTTTATTACGTCGTCAGGAGCAGCAGCATGTTTCAGGCTGCAGTGAAATACAGTTTAAACGGTGACACTCGTGTGGCAGGAAGTGATGTAACTGGTTACCTGTGATCAGATAGGACGGTTTTCTCATTTCTCGCGCTGAACGTGGCAAACGCAAGATCGGAGGACGTCACGCAGACAGACGGACCCGTGTGAACGCGGCCTAACAGGGCTCCACAGTTGCCAGGTCAGCACCGGCAACCAATTTGTGAGATTGGCAACGGAGCGGGACAGCGACAGAGAAAAGTCAAACTGTCCCGTCGACATCACAGCGAACTGATTCAACTGAAAAAAGAACCAGAGGAACAAAAAAGAAACACATCCTGTACATTCTTGGGTCTTTTACGTCACATCTTCATCATGGCACTGACGTTTAACTGCATAGTCTCTTAATGAATCACAACAAAAGCCTGTGACCAACCTGGCAACCCTGTTCTAAAGGTGACTGTCGAGCTCTGGCAGCGAACGCATCAGGAAAGACGCTCCAGGATTTCTCCGAGTGTGAAAACTTTAAAACGTAAAAGGCCTTCAGGGTCAAATGTGTCCACCCCGAGAGTTTCAGGCCACGCCCCCTCAAACGGCCGTTAACTCGCCGTGTTTCGTTACAGAAAAAGGCTCCAGAGGGATTTAGAAACTCTGGAGGTGACGGATCGCTCTGGACGGGTTTGGATCTCCGGCGCCAAAGTGAGAAACAGAATATTCTTGATTTAAGGCGGCCCGTGCGATTCACAACCTCAACATGAAAGACAACAGTCCACCTTAAATATTCTAGGCGCCGCAAAAGTGTTTGTAGACAGACAGGCTGTCACCCCGCTGCAGTACGGGTGTGTGTGTGTGTGTGTGTGTGATTTTAACAAGGATCATTTCCTGTGCTGCGTTCTTCTTCTTCTCCACTGGATAAAAGTGTCTCTACTCTACTTCACCGTGTTGTTGTGGCGTCTGTTCGACCACACGTCACGTCCTGCTGAGAGCTGCAGCCAATCAGCAACAACCAACGACCGCTTCACATGCAAATTAGGGGCGTTTCAGTGAGACGGACCCGCCCCATTCTGGGTATTTCACGCTAATGGAAACGCTCCTTAACTGTGATTCTCTTTTCCTTAAACGCTTTTTCTTCAGCTCTATTTGTTCAATAGAAATGTTTTTTTAATCCCAGTGGAGCGAACGCAGCACAGAGGCAGAGCTGAGTTAACCGTATTCTCCGCCCTATAGGAGCACCTGAAAACCGGCACATGTCTCAACAGTGCTCCTTATAATCCGGTGCTCCTTATATATGGACCAATATTGAGCCACAACAGGTCTCCAACTACGGTGAGCAGCCGCCGACTCTATTTTCCCCCGTAGAAGAAGTAACGCGCGGTGCATGTTGAGATATACGACTGCGTGAAGCGTGCCGTTTCATTTCCATGTGTGTGTTTGTGTAAAGAGCCCAAAATGGCTCCTGTTAAGAGACACGCTTACGACGCAGAGTTTACACTCAAGGCCATTAGTCACGCAGTAGAACACGGGAACAGATCAGCAGCCAGAGAGTTGAACATGAACCAATCAATGGTGCCGAAGTGGAGGAAGCAACAAGACGACCTCCCCTGACTGTTGCGTTGACGTTCCCTTTAGCGCAGCTCCATCTAATGGATGCAGAACGTGACCCCAGCCTCCACTGTAGCGTCTTTTCTATGACCTTATAATGTGGTAAATACGGTACTTTAGTATCAGTGTATTTATCGTTAAATCGATATTTTCAGCTACGCCGTCGCCTTTTTCCTTCACGCCGTGCAGCTCTACTGCCGTCGACGCCTCCGCCCGCAGAGAAGAGCTCAGGAGTTTTGAGGAAAGCGTCCGATGTGATCACAGGATAACCGACGGATTTCAATCTGGAGCGACATTATGATCATTTGGCTTCATCCCAAACCTTTAACCTGCTTTTCATTCATCGACTCGACGTTGCTTTGACCCGTTTTGGTCCGAGGAGAATCCCACGACCTCTTTTCAGGCTGTTTTTCTAACGACGCCTGAGAGTCGCGGCGTGAAGCGCCTCTTCACCTCTATGGCTGAGTTCCTGTCAAAGTGGCTGAAGCAGAGAAAGACAAACATGAACGGCGTTGGCTTCTGACTGCTGGTTATTAAAAAAACACAGAATCCAAGCACGCGTCGTCCTCCCTGCGGAGCGATGGCCGACGCCGCTGCTGGGGGGAGCAGAGAACAGTCAGAGAGCTCGGGGAGGGTCTGTTCGTGTCCTGGGTTCAGAATTTCTTTTTGTTGCTGCCGGTTTTTCTGACGTAAAGCCGACGTCAGGTGAGCGGTTTATTCCTGCGTGCTTGCATTAATGCGAGTGCATTTTCATTAGCATGCGGTTAAGACTCGTACAAGCTAATGCCTAAAAAAGAGAAGCGTCTTCTTGACTTCAAGCATTGCGAGAGCGTTTCAGTTAAGTGCCTTTCGACGGGAAACTCCCCCTCCGTCGGTTCGTTCCGACCTCGGACAGAAATCTCTTCCTCACCGAGACTTCAAAAGACTCCTGGAGGTCCCCAAGTTACTTCCAAACCTCGCTCTGCAGACCGTCTGCTAGGTGGGAGTGGTGAGCGGGCGGCGCGGTTCCCGGTCCTCTTCGCTTCCTGTCCGGGCGGCCGTCTCCTTTGCCGATTCCCCGCGGGCTCCTGGAGCGCGGAGAGGCTGCGGGGTCACTTCAGCCGGTCAGAGCGGAAGGAGTCCTCCACGGCCGGGTCGGCGAGCATCAGGTCGCCGTCCAGCATGTCCAGAGCCAGGGGGTCCATCCTCAGCGGGTCGTCCAGGGAGAAGGGATCCATCTCAAAGCCGGGGACGTGGGACAGAGCGCTGGCGATCTCTTTAGACAGACCCGGCGGGGAGTCCCCTGCAGGGGCGGAAGGAGGGCAGACATGTTAGACTTTCAGAATATTCTTCTTCTTCAGTTTTATTTTCCCAGGAATTCACATTTAAAATGAACATAAAGTGGTGTTTAAATGCTAAGCTACACGCTAAAGACTCCCCCTGCTGGACATTAGAGAGAATGCAGCTTTAAGTGGAGTCTCCTCCTGCTGGACATTAGAGAGAATGCAGCTTTAAGTGGAGTCTCCTCCTGCTGGACATTAGAGAGAATGCAGCTTTAAGTGGAGTCTCCTCCTGCTGGACATTAGAGAGACTGCAGCTTTAAGTGGAGTCTCCTCCTGCTGGACATTAGAGAGAATGCAGCTTTAAGTGGAGTCTCCCCCTGCTGGACATTAGAGAGAATGCAGCTTTAAGTGGAGTCTCCTCCTGCTGGACATTAGAGAGAATGCAGCTTTAAGTGGAGTCTCCTCCTGCTGGACATTAGAGAGAATGCAGCTTTAAGTGGAGTCTCCTCCTGCTGGACATTAGAGAGAATGCAGCTTTAAGTGGAGTCTCCTCCTGCTGGACATTAGAGAGAATGCAGCTTTAAGTGGAGTCTCCTCCTGCTGGACATTAGAGAGAATGCAGCTTTAAGTGGAGTCTCCTCCTGCTGGACATTAGAGAGAATGCAGCTTTAAGTGGTGTCTCCTCCTGCTGGACATTAGAGAATGTAGCTTTAAGTGGAGTCTCCTCCTGCTGGACATTAGAGAGAATGCAGCTTTAAGTGGAGTCTCCTCCTGCTGGACATTAGAGAGAATGCAGCTTTAAGTGGAGTCTCCTCCTGCTGGACATTAGAGAGAATGCAGCTTTAAGTGGCCATTAGAGAGAATGCAGCTTTAAGTGCAATCTCCCCCTTTCTGCACTGTAAATGTAAAATAATACCAACCTCTGACGTATTCAACATCAGCCGCTCTCACACACTCTGGTCGATACCCACCGGTGAGGATGATGTTGGGCACGTTGTGTCGTCCGTCCCCGCTGCCGTAGTTCTGGTTCTGGTTGTTGAGGAACTGCTGGTCCCCGGAGTCCTGCAGGTCCAGGTGCCCCTGGGTGTTGGAGGGGAACTGGTTCTTGTCGGTGCCGCTGCCGCTCAGACCGCCGTGGTTCAGAGACAGACAGTCGCCCTGGTTCTCTGCTGTGAACTGAAGCAGAGGACAAATATACTCATGGATGGGTGAATGTTTATGTACTAATTAGGGGCGTGGCCTCTTGAGTGACAGCTAGCCTCTGGCCCTCACTTCTCCTCGGAGGTAAACGTCAGCCAAATGGACGTACGCCCCTCCCCCCAACGTCACATACATGTGGTCAGAGGAAATGAGACGGAGTCAAAGTCTGACAAGATGGAGACTCCTGTAGACGAGGACGACTGGATCAAGTTGAGAGAACGGACATAAGGACGCACTCACGCGTGGCCCAGATGATCCGTGCCGTGCTGTAGCGTGACTGCCCCCCCCCCCCTCTTCCCCGTGGCCCGGGCCCGCCTGCACTCACATCAGCTGAAATGATCTGCGCCTCGGCTCTAACGCTTCTTGCTCATAGACGTCTTCCCACCCTGGAGTTTCTTTGTTGTCCAACTGCTTTTGAATATTTCCATCTGATCAAATCTGCAGTAATGTCACGGAGAGCACGCAGCACCGCCGTCGATGCTCGTGCATGTGCATCCGTGCTTTATTAAAGCTCGCCTCCGTCAGCCGCGCCACGGCACAGTTGTACTCAAACTGCTCAAACAAAATAGACTTCAGCAGTGATTCTTGCTTCGGCGCAGTACGGATGGTAAGTGTGAGTTTGGACATTAGAGACATGACAGGAAATGACACGCAACAACTGAGTGAGCTCAGTGATGTGATGAGCTTTAAAACCGAGAAGAAGTTCCAGTGAGGACACAAGGAAATGCGTCACGACCTGCCGTCTTTACAGCGGACAGTTCAGACGCCGGTGGGTGACATCGTCCTCCCCTCAGCCGCTGTTATGAGAGAGTTCGTTACCTGCTGGTTGGATTTGCCCGTGAGCTGCAGACTCAGATAGGGGTCGTCCAGCAGAGAGTTGAACAAGGCGTCCTGGAAACAACACACACACACACACACACACACACAGACACACACACAGAAGCTGCTGTGAGTAATATGTCGATCAACATGATTTTCCCGCATATAAAGACAAACAAAAAATGTTCAATCTGGCCCCGCCCACCAATGCTGCTCGAGTGAAAGTGAAATTCCGGCCTAAAATCATTCCCTGGTCTTTTTCGGCAGTTACATACATCAAATAGAAATCCTGGCGAGTCGCTAACAGTCATTAGCTCGGGGCAGCACCGTGAAGGCATTCAAAGGTCTTTTTTAACCACTAATGCTGCTGAAAATAACAGCAAACCTCTGCAGCAGCATGAGAAGAGTCCGTACACACACAACAAAGCACCAATGGGCTCCTTCCACTGTAATGGACTTTACTATGAGAGGAGCTGGTACAGGGGCCAGTAGGTAAGTCTATAAAACACTCTTTAATAAACTCTGGCTTCACTAACTACGCTGATGATGCTTTGTTGTGTGTGTAGGGAGGCGGTCGGTGCAGTGGTCGCTGTATTCCTTTAAAGACGGTGGATTTCCTGCGTTTTGACCAAAAGTTAAAAAGTTCCTCCGATAAAGTTTTACACCAACAAAGATGGAGGCGATCGAGGAGAGAAGCATCCTGAGTCAAAATGGCGGCAGCGTTGTAGACGGCGGCGGTCACTGAGACACTAAAGACGTCCCAGAGTGTGGACGGAGAATTCAGCACGTTGGTTTGACAGATGAGACAAAGTGACGACCGACGTCTCTTTCAGTGTTTCAGGACGTCCGTCGGGGCTTCGATGACTCGCTCGCTCCTGATATTCACGGTGCTCGACACTGCCCCCAGGGTTTCAGGTGGTACTGCAGCGTTTGCTCCGTATCTGTACGCATCCATGAGCTTTAAGGATACCGACAGAAATACAGAGGAAACGGACGCAGAGGACGCACAGAAGACTGCGTCTGCGTCCTTGTGCGTCTCTAACGTAGAGCAGAAATGAGCCTTCACTGTCGCGGTGGTGCGGTCACTTACGTTGTAGAGGTCTGTGGCCAGGTTGTGGCTGATCTGTTGCAGCTGAGGGAGGCCGCCGGCTCTGTGCTGCTCCGCCTGCTGCTCCGTCTCCTGTTTGACCCCGTGGCACTGAGAGGAGCTCTGCACGCACTGATCCATCGGCCTCTCGTTCTTTATCAGCTGCGAGTTCGCCGTGTTCACCTGCTGCCCCATCTGCGGCGGACGCTGCTGCTGCTGCTGCTGCTGCAGAGAAACACACCAGGGAAGATCAATCTGAGCGTCTTTAATCATCTTTATCTTTTCACATTAATAAATTCAGGGTTCCTGCGACTTTTCTAAGGTCAAATTCAAGCACTTTTCATCATTTACAGTCTTTTCCAGCACCTTCCAGCTGCGGTAAACTCCATATTTGTATCCAGAACAATCCTCAGTATTCAGTTATTCTTGTTCATCACATTAAATTAGGTGTTTTTGTTCTTTAAACAACAACAACATGATGTTTGGAGACGACTCTCTACAGAAGGACGACGAATGAAAGGAAACAAACTCCACAGAAACACAATCACAACTATTCTGATCATCTGAGAATCAGGGAGATTTCAGGAGAAAATGTTGTTTTCAGTCTTAAATATGATCTAAGTTATATCAGACATGATGTAATCATAGAACACAACAATTAAAACACTTGGCAAACACCAAAACTCAAGTGTTTCCTAGGATTTCCAGAGCGCTGTACATTAATACTTACTGATCCAAAGTGCTGCTGCATGTGCTGGTTGTGTGAGTTGCGGAGGTTCTGCAGGTGGAGCTGCTGCTGCTGCTGCTGCTGCTGCTGCTGCTGCTGCTGCTGCTGCTGCTGCTGCGCGTTGGGCCGCGGCTGCTGGAGGCGGTGCATCTGTTGGTGGTGGTGCTGGCTCATGGGAGAAGGTTGCTGGCCGGACTGGGGGCCCTGCAGACCGGGGAGAGGCTGGTGGGAGCCTGGCTGGTGCTGGTGGGACTGGCTGAGCGGGTACGGAGGAAGCCTCTGATCCAGAGGCAGTCTGCTGGTGTCCAGAGGGACGCCCTGTGGGGGGGGAGGGGGAGGGTGTTAGCACCTTTGCTCAGCTGTATACCAGAGATCAGGCGTCCCACTCTTTAAGGGCGCGCTCTCACTGTGCCTCCGTCCCGTGCCCCAGCACGTTCCACAGCTAAAGTCTGGTTCCTTTGACCAGTGTGAGTGCAACCGTACCACGTCTAGGAGCGGCACGCTTTCCGTCCAAGGCCCGTCTGAGAGAGGTGGGCTTTAGTAAAGCACGTTTGCACGTGTACGAGCACGAGCGTGCGCACGTGTACGAGCACGAGGCCTACGGCGGTTCTGAGGTCATTTCCTGTGCGCCTGTTGGGACGTAGAAAAAAGAAGGAGGGACCATGCGCGGACATTTCAAACAATGGCGGTGAAAGGTTCACGTTGGTGTGATGCGGAGGTGGAGTGTTTACTGCAGATTTGGTCGATGAAAAGATTCAAAAACAGTCGACAAGACGCACAAAAACTCCGAGGTCTACGGAAAGATCTGGAAACAAAGCCACGCATCGCCATGACGTCATCAATGCGTGTGACGTGTTACGGCGTGATGACGTATAGGCAGCAAGAAGCATTCTCCGAGGCCCAGGTAGTGCGAGTACAAACGGGCCTGGAGGGGGGACAAGGACCCTAAAGCACGGGGCACGGGACGGAGGCACAGTGGGAGGGCGCCCTTAGAGCTTGTAACCAGGGGATGGATTGTTAATTAAATTAATTAACTAACAAGCTAATAATCATTTCCAATGTCTGTAAACTTTTATACCATAACGTGTAATTTATGGTTCTGCTCTATGCTAATATTATTATTTGTTTTTTTTATTTTGACTTTTGCTGTTAAAGAACTTTGTAAACTGCTGTTTTAAAGGTGCTATACAAATACAGTTTAATTATGATTATTAATAAGAAGAAATTATTCTCCAGGACTTTTCCAGGAGAGCTGATACAAACGCACCTAATGCAAGAACAACTTTCTCAAAGGTTCCTGCTGGTTTTCGGTCAAATTAAAGCACTTTTCTTGCTCTTTCATGGTCAGTTTCAGGGTTTTCCAGCCCCTTAAAGCTGTGCTCACATATTTCTACTGATACATACAAACTGAAAATTATTGTTTCACTTTCACTTTTAATCAGGTTCAATAAAAGTTTGTATTTTTGGTATTTTGCGTGTTTCGAAACACCAGAAGGAGAAGTTACATTTCTGCTTTAGAGCTTTCTGTTGTGAAAGAAATGCAGAAACACTTTCAAGCACTTTTCAAACCTTGAAAACAACAATAACGTTCAAGCACTTTCAAGGATTTCAAGCACCTCTGAACTCTGTAAGGCCCATGGAGCTGTTACCTGTGTGATGGAGGACAGGGTGGGGGAGATGGTGGGGGAGAACTGTTTGGAGTGATGCCTCCGTGACTCCCCTCCCATGGGCAGGATGAGCGGGGAGAGCTGCGCCCGTCTCCGCGGTGACGTGCTGAGCGACGGCTGGCCCTGTCCGCTGAGCAGCGGCGAGTAGGAGGAGGAGCAGGAGCTGGAGCCGCCCACGCCGCTGCTGTAGCCGGGGTTACCGCTGGACACCGACTGCAGGGAGGAGTTACTGAGGGAGGAGTGCAGCGATTGGCTGCTGAGGGAGGACGGCAGGGAGGGGGAGGAGCTGAGGGACGACTGCAGCGAGGGGTTGCTGAGCGACGAGTGCAGGGAGGCGGAGCTCAGTGAGTTGGAGAAGGAGTGGCTGCTGAGGGACGACTGGATGTTGGGGTTGCTTAGCGATGACTGCAGGGAGGGGTTACTGAGCGTGCTCTGTAGAGACGCCAGGAGACCTGAGGAGGCAAAACAAAACACAATGAGCCCGACAGGACTCTGGGAAATCCACAGAGACACCAAAGAAGAAGAAAAAAAGACCCAGAATACAGGAAACAATCCCCAAAACAGTTTTGGATCCATTCAAACTAATCGATCCATCGAGTCGTGACGGAACGCCCTTTCAAAATAAGATTTACGGCCACAGCCTTGTATTTCTCCAACGCTGCAGTAGCGCGTTGCTCGTTGTTTGAACAGATCTGAGTCTTTAAAAAACATCCTAACTGTCATTTGACCTCTTTGTTCTGGATGAAAGAGTCAAACCGACCACAGAGCTGATCCTGATCGTTCACATGTTCGGCAGTTGTTTCTGTTTTGTTTCAAAGGAGCGTTTGGACGCGGAAATCTTATTTTGAAAGGGTGTTACGTCAGATGGATCCAGACTCAGGTTTGAGAGAGTCGGCTGCAGCCTGATGAGGTGGAGCTGACAGCAGCTTCCTGCCTGTGGTCGGTTGCAGTCACCTCACAAACGATGAAACGCGGCTACATTTTCCGACTGCAGCCTCTCTCTTCTCTCTCTGAGGCTAAATTTAGAGCATGGCCACGCCGTGCATCCCCCTCCGTCTCACCTCACCCACATACTTCCTCTGCTAACCTTCACATTAGTCACTCGGCTGAGACTTTGATCTAGACTCTTTTTTTACAGCTCCAGAGCAGCAGGCTGACTCCAGGCTGCTCCAGGACACTTCAGCAGGACCAAGAAGAACTGAACCTCCGATTCCTCAGAAACACAGAGACGTTGGCCCTCTAAGAACATTCTAAACAGTCAACACCAACTAAAGTACCCAACTGAATACCTAAGCACTTCCGTATTTGTACCCTAACCTGAAGGGGGGGGATTCACTGAGCTGCGTGTTCCTCTGGGTGATTTCAGTTCATCCGGACACGACGGCGTTTTGTTTTTGCTGCTGTAGCCTCGTCTGCTGGGGGATGATGCTGTTCCTGATCCTCTGAGCTTCTCTCCTCTCTGTCTGTATCATTCATGTCTCATCAGTGCATGTTACTAATTCACTTCTTCCCCGGAGTTGTTTGTGCTTTGTCGTCTCGCAGGTCTCTGCTGATGGTGGTGGTGCCTGCTGCAGTGGTCCTGCATGACGCTTCCTGCTGCTATTATCACTGTTACTCATATAAACTATCATTAGTCTAATAAATTATAACATTTATAGCCATAAAAACATCATCAGTAATAAATCTCACTATATCACAGCTGTTATTACCACTACTGCCATGACATATTAGTCATATTCATATTACTATAAATGTCATTATAGTTACTGTTACTCTTTGGCTGTTTGCATCTCTGGGACTGTCTCTCTGTCCATCTGTCTGTCTTTTCTCTCTCCTTTTCTTCCTCTCCATCCGGTGCAGACAGATGTCCGTCCTCCACAGAGCTGCGTCTGCTCCACGTTTATTATGTCTTTCATTAAAGAAAGTGTGACTTGTTGTTGCTCATGGAGAAATTGTTGGGTCTAAGTAAACCCTAACTAAGTCAGAGAGTGTGGTCTATACCTACTATGTATGTCTAACGTCCAGGGATAACAGCAGGAACAAAGCTGCAATAGTTGTTTTTTGGGTTGATGAGACACAAGTGTTGTCGATGCACAAGCGCCACGAAACACAAACGATCCAAACTCAAGCAAACTTCACCTCGCGTTCAGTCTGAAAACGCCATAACAGTGAAATGCCTGAACACTGCAAACGGAAATGTCGTTAATTGTCTCGATCGACTTAAATTGAATCGATGTGTTTCCGCGCCCCTCGTCTTAGTGTACCTGGTGTGTGGTGGTGGAAGGCGCTGTTGCCTCCCTGTGCGTTGGCGGCGTTGATTCCCAGCTGAGTGAGGGTGGAGGCCAGGTTCCCCGTGCTGCTCCCCCCGCTCAGAGAGGATCCTGGGTAGCCGGGCTCGTCTTGGTCCAGCGGCGTGGGCAGGGGTGAGGGGAAGTGGAGGCTGGACAGGTCGGGCAGCGAGCCGCCGGTGTTGAGGACCGCCGGGACCCCGTGAGCCGGCGTGGACGGCTGCTCCGGGGACGTAAAGATACTGAGAGGAAACAGAGGGGGTCAAGATTTTCCTGGGCGAGAAATGTGTGTGTGTGTGTGTGTGTTCACTTAGACGTACTTGATGCCAGGGACTTCACAGGACTTGGGTCGTGACGACAACAGCGGTAACTGGAGAGAGAGAAACATAAATCATCAGTAGCTGCTTCACATGGAGACACTAACCATCGAAAGCATAACTCACACTGAGCAATAAAAGGCTACAAGTTACACTTAAAAATGATCCTTTTAGTTTCTGTATTTAAGTTTAAGGTTTTGATTTAAAGGTTTCTACAGAATTACACGGAGAACTCAGGTTTAAAAACACAGAAATTCCCTTTTTTTTTTAGTAAAGATACTAGAAAGAAGAATACAAACATAAACATCTTTTTCTAAAGCATCTACCTTCTTGGTGTCCCAGGGTTTGAGCAGTTTCCCCTCATCCAACACATTCTCTTCGATCGGAGGCACCGGGTACGGAAACACTGAAGGACAAAACAGTGAAGTGTGCAAATATGTTCAAACTGCTCCGTATGAGTCCCAGGGATTTAATCTTTAAACTGTCTGTGTGTGTGTGAGTGTGTGTGTGTGTGTGTGTGTGTGTGTGTGTGTGTGTGTGTAACTCACTTCTTCTGCTCTCTCCATCGCTCTGACCTGCAGGATCACACACACACACACACACACACACACACAGACACACACACACACAGACACACACACACACACAACAGGTTTTACTGAGTTGGAAATATCAGCTTCAGTTCATATTCAGGACGTCGTGATTTTAAACTCTTTTAAACGCTTTTGTCCGGTGAGACGTTCGGTCTCAGGTCAGACCACAGAACGGGTCGACACATCACGTCTTAAATAATGAATGAACTCTAATAATCTCGTCTGACTGAGAAATCACAGCGTTTTCACTTCTGTCATCAGGAGGCCGCAGGATCGATGACGACGAAAAGCTTTATTTTAATTAGTAATTTAAAGTGTAAGTCCGGCTTAAATAGACCCCGTGGTCTTTATCGGCGTGAAAATCCACCAAACAAGTCATGGAGATGTTTTTTTTGGTTGATAAAACATGTAGAGAGAATTCCCGGAGAGATGCTAACAGCCAGACGTGGCTAACAGTGATTAGCTCGGGACGGTGAATGCATCCAAAACGTCTATTTTAACCACTAAGGTCGCCCTCCCACTGTGCCTCCGTCCCGTGCCCAAACAGGTTTCACGGCTAAAGTCTGGTTCCTTTGACCAGTGTGAGTGCAACCGTACCACGTCTAGGAGCGGCACGCTTGCCGTCCACGGCCCGTTTGGGAGAGGTGGGCTTTAGTAAAGCACGTTTGCACGTGTACGAGCACGAGCGTGCGCACGTGTACGAGCACGAGGCCTACGGCGGTTCTGAGGTCATTTCCTGTGCGCCTGTTGGGACGTAGAAAAAAGAAGGAGGGACCATGCGCGGACATTTCAAACAATGGCGGTGAAAGGTTCACGTTGGTGTGATGCGGAGGTGGAGTGTTTACTGCAGATTTGGTCGATGAAAAGATTCAAAAACAGTCGACAAGACGCACAAAAACTCCGAGGTCTACGGAAAGATCTGGAAACAAAGCCACGCATCGCCATGACGTCATCAATGCGTGTGACGTGTTACGGCGTGATGACGTATAGGCAGCAAGAAGCATTCTCCGAGGCCCAGGTAGTGTGAGTACAAACGGGCCTGGAGGGGGGGACAAGGACCCTAAAGCACGGGGCACGGGACGGAGGCACAGTGGACTGCGCCCTGAGTGGTTAAAAAAGACGTTTGGGATGCGTTCACCGCCACCATTGGTCAGTTTACTCCGGACTTACACTTTAATGCTTTAAATATGGGGTTCAATGGACAGACAAATGGCGTGGAGGAAGAAGTTAAATTCCCCGTCCAGTTTCTCTAAACGTGTAAAATTGAGCAACGTGCAGATTATGAAGCAGCTCGTGTGTTGAATGTTTTTGTGGAGGAGTGCTGCTCACAGGTGCGTCTGTTGTTCTGGGGGGTGAGGGTGGGTCCTCCTGTGGTGAAGGGGTCTCCCGTGGGAGGGTTCATCACGCTGGTGTGGAGGGCCGAGTCAGAGTTCGTCCTGAGGGGCGAGAGACACTCTGTGTTAAGGGATGCAAGGAGAGAGAGAGAGAGAGAGAGAGAGAGAGAGAGAGAGAGAGAGAGAGAGAGAGAGAAACAAAAGAGCTTTCCAAGGAGTTGAAGGTCAGGCGAGTCTTCAGTCTCAAACACAGCGTGATATCAAAGTAAAACAACCAGAGCAGCATTTTCAAAATAAAAGCCAACCTGCACACAAGAACACCCCAGTCAGTCTTTATTTATCATTTAACCTCTAAGTTCAGACCGATACACACTGAAAGCAACTTCTATTCTAATGTTGAAGCATTGACCGAGCAACCAGCTTTAAGTGGAGTCTCCCCCTGCTGGCCATTAGAGAGAATGCAGCTTTAAGTGGAGTCTCCTCCTGCTGGACATTAGAGAGAATGCAGCTTTAAGTGGAGTCTCCTCCTGCTGGCCATTAGAGAGAATGCAGCTTTAAGTGGAGTCTCCTCCTGCTGGACATTAGAGAGAATGCAGCTTTAAGTGGAGTCTCCTCCTGCTGGACATTAGAGAGAATGCAGCTTTAAGTGGAGTCTCCTCCTGCTGGACATTAGAGAGAATGCAGCTTTAAGTGGAGTCTCCTCCTGCTGGACATTAGAGAGAATGCAGCTTTAAGTGGAGTCTCCTCCTGCTGGACATTAGAGAGAATGCAGCTTTAAGTGGAGTCTCCTCCTGCTGGACATTAGAGAGAATGCAGCTTTAAGTGGAGTCTCCCCCTGCTGGACATTAGAGAGAATGCAGCTTTAAGTGGAGTCTCCTCCTGCTGGACATTAGAGAGAATGCAGCTTTAAGTGGAGTCTCCTCCTGCTGGACATTAGAGAGAATGCAGCTTTAAGTGGAGTCTCCTCCTGCTGGACATTAGAGAGAATGCAGCTTTAAGTGGAGTCTCCTCCTGCTGGACATTAGAGAGAATGCAGCTTTAAGTGGAGTCTCCTCCTGCTGGACATTAGAGAGAATGCAGCTTTAATGCACTCCACCATTGACGTCCATTTTATTTTGTACAATCTGTGGAAACGAGCCAATCAGAGACCTGCCTGTGTACTTTCAGTGTGTCCTGGTCTGCAGATGTACTTCAGTAACTCAGGTAACGCTGATAAAAGAACGATGAAGGTGAAAAAGGAGACATGAGAGAATAAAATCAGACGAGTGAGGAAGAGTTCAGACGACAGAAGGATGTTTGACGGGTTTAAAAGGCAGAAAAGCTTCAGTCTCTTAATCACGTCGGCCAGAGAAAGACCGAGTTCAACAGGACACATTTCTATTCTGTGCAACCACTTCCCGCTCCCAAGGTGGGAGCAGCAGAAGGAAGGAAAGGGAGGAAGTGAAGGGAGGAAGAGGAGGAGGAGGACGAGGAGGATTCACCTGTTGAGTGCAGTGGTGGGGAGACGGAACAACTGGCTTTTATCCCCGGGGAATGGTCCGGACCAATTCCTTTTCATGATCGACAAGAACAAAAAGGTTATTTTCCTCCACCGAGCGGAAACAATCGGAAAAAGAGGGAGAAACGGGGAAGAAGGAGGAGAAGAAGAACTTTTGGGGCGAAGGAGAAAAGTGGAGGCAGCAAGCGAAGGACAGAGGGAGGCTGGCGTTTGAACCTGACGCTCATGTTTCTCTGTGTGCACGTGTTCAGACCCGTGTTACAGAAGCTTCCTAAAGGCTCGGTTCTGCTCCACTCCGCGGGTAAATACAGACGTACGTTCTCATCGTCCGTCTCATGCTTTCACGCGTCCTTTACGTTGGAACGGATGTTGGGCAAAACATCCTCTAGGGGGCGTTGCAAAGTTAAAGTCTTTCAACTTCAAGCCGCACACGCGATGAGGCGATGGACGGTTCTCTGGCGCCTGGTCGCAGGTTTGCTCATCAACACAAGCTGTAAAAACGGCTTCGGACGCCTCGAATATCCTGAATTAGTCTATAAATGATCAAACAGTGGGACTGGTTTAGTTCAAGGCGGGGCGGGACGCTCCTGTGGACGCTCCTGGGGACGCTCCTGTGGACACTCCTGTGGACGCTCCTGTGGACGCTCCTGTGGACGCTCCTGTGGATGCTCCTGTGGCCCAGGAGGTTCTTGTGGACGCTCTTGTGGACGCTCCTGTGGATGCTCCTGTGGATGCTCCTGTGGATGCTCCTGTGGCCCAGGAGGTTCTTGTGGACGTTTGTGTGGACACTCTTGAGGCCCGGGTTGCTCTTGTGGCCTGGGATGCTCCTGAGGCCCGGGGTGCCCCTATCGACGCTCTTGTAGACCAGGAGGTTCTTGTGGAAGCTCTTGAGGCCCGGGTTGCTCCTGCGGACGCTCTTGAGGCCCGGGTTGCTCCTGCGGACGCTCCTGCGGACGCTCCTGCGGACGCTCCTGCGGACGCTCTTGAGGCCCGGGTTGCTCCTGTTGGCGCTCCTGTGGACGCTCCTGTGGCCCAGGATGTCCTTGTGGACGCTTGTGTGGACGCTCTTGAGGCCCGGGTTGCTCTTGTGGACGCTCTTGTGGCCTGGGATGCTCCTGAGGCCCGGGGTGCCCCTATCGACGCTCTTGTGGACGCTCTTGTTGCCCAGGAGGTCCTTGTGGATGCTCCTGTGGACGCTCCTGTAGACCAGGAGGTTCTTGTGAACGCTCTTGTGGACCAGGAGGTTCTTGTGAACGCTCTTGTGGACCAGGAGGTTCTTGTGAACGCTCTTGTGGACCAGGAGGTTCTTGTGAACGCTCTTGTGGACCAGGAGGTTCTTGTGAACGCTCTTGTGGACCAGGAGGTTTTGGGACGTTCTTGTGGACGCTGGTGAGGCCCAGATGTTCGTAAGGTTCAGGATGACGCTCGTGAGTGTCGGGACGCTGGTGTGGCGTTGTGTTCAAGTGCTACCTTTTGGATGCGACACAGTCGACCTCGGTTGCTGCTACTTCCTTGATGTCGAGTCGCTGTGTCACGACTTTAACACACTGTTGGGTTTAAATCTATAATTGTAACTTTAATCTGGTCTAAACGCGACAGAAGAAAACTTCCAACAGTTCAAATCTCTGCTAAAGAAACACAAACTCTGCTTCTCTTAAAAATCCGTCTGAGCCTCGGGGAACAAAGTGTGACTCGACAAAGTGCAGATGGGATCCTTCAAACTTCCAAACATCTGAAACTCGCTCCAACAGCTGAACCGCATTCACTCGTCAGACTTTAGGGAGCGACTGGAGGACATTTGCCAGTCTGTGTGTGTGTGTGTGTGTGTGTGTGTGTGTGTGTGTGTGTGTGTGTGTGTGTGTGTGTGTGTGTGTGTGTGTGTGTGTGTGTTCTGATGAGCGGTGGACCGAGGCCAGTCTCTCTCTGAAGGGTCATTGTTAGAAGTGAAACCAGAGGGCGGGTGGAGCACGACAGAAGAAGCCAGAAAGAAAAACAAAGGAGCAAAGTTTCCCAGAGACGAATAAAGAGAAAAGAACGAAGAGCTCTTCAGAAGCTGCTCGGGTTTGAGAGACGGCGGCTAAAATCCACTTCCTGTTAGTGGTCTAAAGGTTAGTGCAGCTGCAGGAGGAGGATTGTGATTCAGAGACGACAAGAGAGAGAAAGCAGCTGAGGTGGAGGGTCAATGCCTTGCTCAAGGACACTCCAGCAGGAGGACGGGGGGGGGGGGCGGAGTTCAGCTGAAGGACACTCGTTAAAACACGTCCTGGTTAAATTTAGATGTTAGGACTCAAAACACAAAACACAGGGTTTCTGCAGGTTACACTAAGTCACGTTTAAGACACAATAGAAGAAATTAAACTACCTGGAAATTAATTTTATATTTATTTTAAAGAAATGTAAAAAAAATATTTAAAAGATTTAATAAATAAATGTAAAAAATAAATTAAAATGTTTGCATTAAGAGTTATTTTAAATGATCTAAAGAAATAAAATAAATTATAGAAATACATGTAAAGTTGTATGCATTATTATTTAATAATATAAAGAAATCAAATAAATCAATATTAAAAAATAAATGTAAAAAATGTACGCATTAATAATTATTTAATAGATGTAAAATATTTAATAAATAAATGTAATAAATAAATTAACAATTAAATAATTTATTAATAGTTTAAATTAAATGGTCTAAAGAAATAAAATCAATTATACAATTAAATAAAAAAATGTGTGCATTATGAATTAATAGATGTAAAGAAATAAATCTATTAACTATTATTAATTATTAAGTACATGTAAATAATGTAATTTAAAAAATGTAAGCATTAATAATTATATATATGTTAAAATAAACAATGTAGAAAGTATAATTAAAAGAAATGTTTGCATTAATAATTAGAAATAAATCAATTATAAATATAAAATAATGATGCATAAATTATTTTATAGATTAAATAAATAAGAAACTTGACTTTAACTGTAACGTGAAGTCAGATTCACTCATGAGGAGATTTACGAGATTCACACTTTTCCCTAAAACTAAATATTCACCATATTTAACTAACTGCAGATGTTTTAAATCCTGATCTGCAGTAAAAACAGTTATTGTCCCGTCCCCACAACCCTTTAGTATTCAGAGTGTTTTAAGTTCTCTCATGTCTGCTCGTGTTCAGACGAGCTTTTAGTTCCTGATGGATCTTTATGTTGTTGTTGTTGTTTTGTTGTTGTGTTGTTGTTGTTGTTTTGCAGAACCTGCAGAAACCCCTGAAATGTTTTTGTCCTCACTTTTTCATCAAGTCGTGATGTTTTTTGCCCCGTCCGACGCGTCAGAGGCTCCAGAAAAGCTTTATTTAAAGCAGAGGAGACTAAATAACAGCCCCGTCGCCATGGAGACAGACAGGAAGAGGGGGGGGGGGGGGGGGGGGGGGGTATGAGACCGTACCTTCTCCAGCTGGGGTCGGGAGGTGGGGACAGGTAGGCGGAGTTGTACGGCGAGCTGTCCATCTGAGGAGAGGCGCGGTTAAGGAAAGGACACTTTCACTTTCTGCTTCAGCTTCGTGTGAGCGGCTGCGGTCGCTGCTTTCGCTGTGAGCGAACTTCTCCTTTCCTGCGTCTGCGCTTCCTTCAGAGTTCTACGGAAACACAAATGTGTCGCGAACAAAGCAGAAGCGTCTCCACGTCTCCTCCTGAGAAAACGCAGCGACCTGAAGAGTTTCCTGCACGAATGCACTCCTGCTAAAAGGATTCATTCATCATTATTATCTTTTACTTTTCTTTTTACAGATCTGTGTCTTAGAACGACAGCCCCTCATAAATATTGATATTTGATGCTTTTAAAGACGCGTCAGAGAGAAAATAAATCATTTTCAAACACGCTGCAGGTTCAGATGCAGAGCGACTGAAGGATACTTGTCGGTTGCGGTACGGTCGGACCGGTGAGATGAAACGGCGATCCCTCTGGACTCGCTCCACCAGACCGTGATGTCGAGTGGAGCGGTTCGACTCCAGAGCGGAGGGGAAGGAGCCCTGAGAGAGAGGGGGGGGGAGAGAGAGAGAGAGAGAGAGAGAGAGAGAGAGAGAGAGGGAGAGACAGAGACAGAGGGGGAGACAGAGGGAGAGGGAGGGAGAGCGACGATGGAGAGGGAGAGAGCGAGAAAGAGGGGGGGGGAGACACACACACAGAGAGGGAGAGACAGAGAGAGAGACATTAGTCACCTCTGTTCACAGATTCAACATTTCACATGTTTCCTGATTTTGCAATCACAAATTTCTTGGAAAATCAAAACCTGGAAGAAGAAACACGAAACAAACTCCTCCAGACTCCAGGTGGAAAAAACCTCCCGTCACCTGCTGCCAGAGTCATTTCATCTTAGTCTGACCTCGTACACGGGAGGAGGAAGAGGAGGCAGATGGATCAAGATTAGACTGAGGAAAACTTCCATTAAGGACTGAGGTTCTGCGGAGCTGATGGGAAACACTGATGACTCACCGAGCGTTCACACCAAAAGCGATGGAGGCGGTAAATTCGCCCGGAACGTGAGTTACGCGTCGCTTGCTCATAACTGTCACATTTTTGATCATCGCTTCATGGCATCAATCACAGGTAGCAGCTGAGGCGGCTAGCTAACTGAAGCTAACCGCCGGCTCAGCCTACTCTGCTGTTGTGCTAAATGGAGTTGATGCTAATGCTAACAGGGATCTGATGCTTCTAAAAGAACAGATATTAGTTCTCAGATGAAGTGTCATCTCATCTCATCTTCAGCCTCTGATCCTGGATCAGGTCTCAGGGGCAGCAGCTCCAGCAGGGGACCCCAAACTTCCCTTTCCCGGGCCACATTAACCAGCTCTAACTGGGGGATCCTGAGGCGTTCCCAGGCCAGTGTGGAGATCTAATCCCTCCACCTGGTCCTGGGTCTTCCCCGAGGCCTCCTCCCAGCTGGACGTGCCTGGAACACCTCCCTAGGGAGGCGCCCAGGGTTCATCCAGACCAGATGATCCTGAACCACCTCAACTGGCTCCTTTCAACACAAAGGAGCAGCGGCTCTTAAAAAAGCTGTGTGTTGCAGTGACATCAGTGATTTAACCTCTGTAGCTCTACAGGTGCTGCCCGGTCTCTGGTAGATCAGACCGGGACACGATTCACTCTGCACTGACCCCCGTCTTTCTTCTTCTTCTTCTTCTGGATTTCGGGCAGAATAGACGCCTAAAGGCACTAAGGCCACCGTACTGAAGTTCTGTCATTGAGACTTCTCTAGTTATAACAGTGGTTGTAATTGTAGTCATATCACAGTGGTTGCATAGCAGCAGTCACAGCACTAGTTGCAGTGGTAGCACAGAGGACAGAGCGCGGCGGCCATCACGTACCTGGAAGTCCTGAGGGCTCCTGCCGATCTGGTTGACGTTTGGCAGCGAGCCGCCATAGTACGGACCCTGACTCCTGGCGAGACGGAGCTTCTGGGCCTGAAGCTGAAGGAGACGAAGACGACAGGGAGAACGGACATTAACAGACAGAAGAGAAGAACAGAGTGAAGCACTTCTTTAACCAGATATACGGAGAAAATCATCAGCAAGAACTGGTGATCAGGAGAGGAAAAGTACATTTAGAGCACACTCGGAGAATGCTTCTTGCTGCCTATACGTCATCACGCCGTAACACGTCACGCGCATTGATGACGTCATGGCGATGCGTGGCTTTGTTTCCAGATCTTTCCGTAGACCTCGGAGTTTTTGTGCGTCTTGTCGACTGTTTTTGAATCTTTTCATCGACCAAATCTGCAGTAAACACTCCACCTCCGCATCACACCAACGTGAACCTTTCACCGCCATTGTTTGAAATGTCCGCGCATGGTCCCTCCTTCTTTTTTCTACGTCCCAACAGGCGCACAGGAAATGACCTCAGAACCGCCGTAGGCCTCGTGCTCGTACATGTGCGCACGCTCGTGCTCGTACACGTGCAAACGTGCTTTACTAAAGCCCACCTCTCCCAAACGGGCCGTGGACGACAAGCGTGCCGCTCCTAGACGTGGTACGGTTGCACTCACACTGGTCAAAGGAACCAGACTTTAGCCGTGACACGTGCTGGGGCACGGCACGGAGGCACAGTGGGAGTGCGCCTGTACTCAGGTACTGTTACCAGAATCTGTTCTTAATTTAATGTTAATTCGACTCCTATTGTACTTTTGACTGCACTACATTCATCACAGCCGGCCTCAGATTGGTGCTGGTGCGTTCACTTCCAGCTCTTCAGGTTTGAGCCACGGGTGGAAAAGACGCCGCAGAGGGTTAGAAAGTGAACCAACTTCCCCGCTGACCTTTGACCTTTAACCTCCTGTCACAACACGTGACGTGAGCGCCTCTCTCTCTGTCGTCTGACCGCACGAACACAAACGGTCCGTGACGGCCGTTCACTTCAGGTTGCTTTATTTTAGGAGGATTCAATGATTGAGCTTTGATTTTGTTTATATTTCACTTCTGTAAATATTAAATTCTGTACATTTAAATATCTAGATCTTTCTTATATATGTTTAATATTTGTTGTTTTTATATCTGCAGTTCTGTAACAAACATATTAAAGTATTAAAGTATTTCTGATCGTGATTGAAAACATAATTGAAGATGTTTAAAGGTGGAAAAGATTTATAGACATTAAAGGTTGGTGTAAAGTTTGTAACAGTGACTATATCTGTCTTATTATTATTATTATTATTATTATTATTGTTTTATTTCTGTCCTCATCAGTCGGATTATTCTCAGACCACTGAGTCTGTTGTTCATGATGTTTTAATTGTGCAGTATTTGTTTGTTTCTCTGGACACTGGGTTCATTATCGGTGGTTACTCATGTGTGTGTCGTTTGTTCTTGTTTTTATTTATGAAACAAAACAATAAAAAGAACGTTTGTTAACTGGAATCCCCTTCGAAAGAGTGAATAATGGGCTGAAATGAAAGAAAACGAGAGAAAATGTTGAGTTTTAAACATAGAAATATAAATATTACAGCGTGTAGACAGGAACACACACACGGAGACACACACACGGAGACACACACACGGAGACACACACACGGACACACACACACACACACACACACACACACACACACACACACACACACACACACACACACACACACACACACACACACACACACACACACACACACACACACACACACACACACACACACACACACACACACACACACACACACACACACACACACACACACACACACACACACACACACACACACACACTCCTTTAATCTCTCGTGTCCTTGGATCTGTGCAAAAACACACTTTCCTCTAAAACCTGAGCTTTGAAAGCGTCAGCGAGCAGAACCGACTCTTCATGAACTCAAATGATCAGCTTTGTTTCACAGCGGTGTGTGAACAGAACAGCCGTCGCGTGAACGTAACAGCCGCCGTGTGTTGGAACGCTGTTGCCAATTATTGTCCGCAGAGAGAATCATTCCCAGAGGAAAGTGTTGGATGAGTGAAGAGGCTGTAATCATTCTCCTCAAGGACAGAAAAACACTCTGGACGCCGGAGCACGAGGGACTCAGACGACCTGAGACGGGTCACAGGAGCCGGGTCACTTCTACGCTATTCAACACATTCGTTCACATTCACACAAAATAGATGCAAAACCAGCACAAAAAGATGCAAAATGACTAAAAATAGATGCAAAACCACCACAGAAAGATGCAAAATGACTAAAAATAGATGCAAAACCACCACAAAAAGATGCAAAATGACTAAAAATAGATGCAAAACCACCGCAAAAAGATGCAAAATGACTAAAAATAGATGCAAAACCAGCACAAAAAGATGCAAAATGACTAAAAATAGATGCAAAACCAGCACAAAAAGATGCAAAATGACTAAAAATAGATGCAAAACCACCACAGAAAGATGCAAAATGACTAAAAATAGATGCAAAACCAGCACAAAAAGATGCAAAATGACTAAAAATAGATGCAAAACCACCGCAAAAAGATGCAAAATGACTAAAAATAGATGCAAAACCACCACAAAAAGATGCAAAATGACTAAAAATAGATGCAAAACCAGCACAAAAAGATGCTAAATGACTAAAAATAGATGCAAAACCAGCACAAAAAAGATGCAAAATGACTAAAAATAGATGCAAAACCAGCACAAAAAGATGCAAAATGACTAAAAATAGATGCAAAACCACCGCAAAAAGATGCAAAATGACTAAAAATAGATGCAAAACCACCACAAAAAGGCTGTATTTATTGGGACTGTGTCTAACATCAGTTTAAATCAGAAACAGCTGCTCTTCTCTCCTGGAGACACGGGACTCCCACTCCCCTTTAACTAGCAGCGCGTTCTGTTAGCCTAGCTCCCGGGCTAATGTGGCTAATTCTGTAAACGTCGCCCGGACGTATCAGACAGATCACACATCATATGGGATATCTGCAAATATCCAATATGGTGCATCTCTAACTTTGACACTTCCTTTAACTTTTGTCTCAGGACGTTTCAGAGGAGAAGCTCCAGAACCGGCGCTGACGACCGATCAACAACAGGAGGCATCGAACAAAGATGATCTCTTTCTAAAAATATCTGTAAAAACAAACTTTTCATGACTCAGACGGAGCTCCGCTCACTCCAAACACAGACAATAACTGTTTTCAGGCTGGACGACACCTGGAACACGACAACACAACACTTACACAGTGACAAACACCAGCCTGAGTGATTATGGAGCGAGGCAGTGAGAGAACATGAGTCTGACACCAGACTAACACAGCTAACACACACTTCAGGGCGCCCTCCCACTGTGCGTGCGTCCCGTGCCCCGTGCTTTAGGGTCCTTGTCCCCCCCTCCAGGCCCGTTTGTACTCACACTACCTGGGCCTCGGAGAATGCTTCTTGCTGCCTATACGTCATCACGCCGTAACACGTCACACGCATTGATGACGTCATGGCGATGCGTGGCTTTGTTTCCAGATCTTTCCGTAGACCTCGGAGTTTTTGTGCGTCTTGTCGACTGTTTTTGAATCTTTTCATCGACCAAATCTGCAGTAAACACTCCACCTCCGCATCACACCAACGTGAACCTTTCACCGCCATTGTTTGAAATGTCCGCGCATGGTCCCTCCTTCTTTTTTCTACGTCCCAACAGGCGCACAGGAAATGACCTCAGAACCGCCGTAGGCCTCGTGCTCGCACACGTGCACACGCTCGTGCTCGTACACGTGCAAACGTGCTTTACTAAAGCCCACCTCTCCCAAACGGGCCGTGGACGGCAAGCGTGCCGCTCCTAGACGTGGTACGGTTGCACTCACACTGGTCAAAGGAACCAGACTTTAGCCGTGGAACGTGCTGGGGCACGGGACGGAGGCACAGTGGGAGTGCGCCCTTAGACTTTCAAACCACACTGGTCCAGACTCAGCTACAGACACGTCCTGGTTAATAAAGTTTTTATAGATCACGCAGAAACCAGTTAAAACATGAGTGTCCCTGTTCCTCCCTGAGGCTCCAGAACTCAGTCTTCTGCCCTTTAGCAGCAGGAAGTTTGACGTGATGAGGAACACGTAGCTCTTTGGTGGATCTGGAGTTTCTAAATCTACTTTATTGGCCCACGTGGTCGGTAGTGAGAGCCGCGTTGTGATTTCCTCGCTCTTTGGAATAAGGTTCTGCTGATGAGATTGTTTTTCTGTGGAGCGACTGATCTTTACTTTACTTTAAGTCGATTTTGATGCCGATACTTTTGCATTTTTACTGAAGACATGAAGCTACTGCTGCAACCAACACACACACACACACACACACACACACACACACACACACACACACACACACACACACACACACACACACACACACACACACACACACACACACACACACACACACACACACACACACACACACACACACACACACACACACACACACACACACACACACACACACACACACACACACACACACACACACACACACACACACACACACATGCTGTTAGAGTGTGTGTGTGTGTATATGTGTGTGTGTGTAAACGGACAGGGGTTAAAGAAATTCCCAGAAGAGACAAAACCCAAAAGGGCGGTGTTGTCAGTAAGTGACGGAGGATGAGGTGGTGTGTGTGTGTGTGTGTGTGTGTGTGTGTGTGTGTGTGTGTGTGTGTGTGTGTGTGTGTGTGTGTGTGTGTGTGTGTGTGTGTGTGTGTCCTTGATTCTCAGTGGGTTGTTGTGTGGATCTGCACAGAAACACATCACTGAACACAGTCGACTATCGAACAGCAGGTTTATAATTTCATGATATTATTTAAGCCGCTGGTGTTGTGTGGACCGGCACACACACTCCCCCCGCCCGTGCAGACCCCGATTACTGAACGGGTCAGCGGGGCACAGGCCCGTGAGGTCAGGGGCCCTAAAATGAACACAAAGAGATGCTACAGGACCACAAACATAAACAAATCCTCCAAAGAGGATCTCAAAGAGACAAAAAATGATGACAAACACGCAAAAAGATTCAAAATAGATGAAAAACCAACATAAAAGATGCAAAATGACTAAAAATAGATGCATAACCAGCACAAAAAGATGCAAAATGACTAAAAATAGATGCAAAACCACCACAAAAAGATGCAAAATGAATAAAAATAGATGCAAAACCACCACAAAAAGATGCAAAATGACTAAAAATAGATGCAAAACCACCCCAAAAAGATGCTAAATGACTAAAAATAGATGCAAAACCACCACAAAAAGATGCAAAATGAATAAAAATAGATGCAAAACCAGCACAAAAAGATGCAAAACGACTAAAAATAGATTCAAAATGACTCAAAACTGCCACATGTTTCTTCTTTTTCTAAACCAGACTAATGCAGATGGATGCAGAGTGAAAGTTGATGTTATCTGCAGCTTTGTTCTTTGAGTTCCAGAGAAACGCTCTTTTAATCTCTCCGTCACTTGAAACTGAAACACACTCGGCCCAAACGAGTCACTGCTGCTGCACCATGAACGACTCAGAACCACCACGCAGGTCACGCCTCAGCACTCAGATCCAATCAGGGGCGAGCGCGGTGCTGCGGGGGTGAGAGCTCCGCACAGAGCGTCTTCACTGAAGTCTGCCGACACACTTCATCCCCGTGAGCAACAGCTTTATTACGCTGCGTGGCCTCCTCACGCAGAGAGAACCATGAGCTCATGTTCAACCAGGAAACTCTGATTCTGGAGGAACGGAGGGAAGTGTTGGATCTTTGTCCGCGCTGAAACACGACCGGGCTCCAGTCCTGCCTCAGAGCTGCAGCCATCAGCACACCATCCATCAGTGCACCATCCATCAGCACACCAATCCATCAGAGCACCGGAGCTTTACTTTGTTTTATGATCACATTAAACCGAATCTCTCACTGGATTCATTTAAAGACGTCACCGCGGACTTTGAGAAACAATTCATCAGGACGATAAATGTCCTTCACTGAGGCTGCGATGACTCACGAGAGGGTCTCAGACCGACTGTGAGGGAGGAAACGCAAGGAAGGAGGAGTGAACGGGGCCCCTGACGGGACCAGGGGCCCTCCCAGGACCATGGGCCCTCCCAGGACCAGGGGCCCTCAGAGGACCATGGGCCCTCACAGGACCATGGGCCCTCCCAGGATCATGGGCCCTCCCAGGACCAGGGGCCTGACTCATAAAATAAAAAAACACACAAAATGATCCTAAAGGACTAAATATAGATTCAAAATGGATGTTTTATTGTTCATTTTGTTATATTGTTAACTTATATTATTATCGTTAACCTTATATTATTATTGTTTATATTATATATTTAGCTTGTTTTATTATTGTGTATCTGATAAATATTTACCTTATATTATTGTTGTTTACCTTGTATTATTATTGTTTATCTCATATTATATATTATCATTGTTTGTCTGACGTTTACCTTACGTTATTATTGTTTACCTTATGTTATTGTTGTTTCTTATATTATTGTTGTTGTTTAACTTAGTATTATTGTTTACTTTGTGTTATTATTGTTATTGTTTATCTTATTGTTATTATTATTGTTTACCTTGTGTTATTATTGTTATTGTTTACCTTTTATTATTGTTGTTTACCTTGTGTTATTGATGCGGAACTCGTATTTCCCGGGGAACACCTCATCTTTTCCACCTTTAGCAGATTTATTCGCACAGTTTCGAGTTTCTCTTTAAAGCCGAATTTCACGGAACACCGCAGCAACACGCGGAACATCATCACACATGACCTTCCTGTTAAATATCGGTGTGAAAGACACAGAAACGGATAAATGCCGCATTTTCTGCCCGGGCTTCGGCGCGACTTCCTCTCGGTGACAGCGACGCTCACGCACGCGACATAGTAAACAAGCGACCGTTAGCCGCGGCTGCTAACGGCTAACAGCTAACGGCTAACGGCTAACGGCGGGTCGGAAACGAACAACAACAGGCGTTTACCGCCAAAACTAAACACAAACTTCACATTTAAACACGTTTAAAAGTTCGCTGTGACTGCGCCGGACCTCCACGGAGCTCCGTAACCGCCGCACATGACGCTAACTCGGCGCCTGTCATGCCCGGGTGAGGCCTCTCTTCCTCCGGGCAGCTCTCCTCCTCCTGCCGCCGTCGCTCACTCACCCTGGTCGAGGTGATGTCCATCATCACCTCCTGGAAGGCGGCGGTCTCCTCGGCCTGTCGCTGGGTGTGCAGCGCGATCTTCTCGCTAAACTTTCTGGGGTTGGAGGCCCCGGAGCCCCCGCCCGAGGTGGGTCCGGGTCCGGGTCCGCAGCCGCCTGTACCCGTCGCAGACATCTTCACCGAGCGGACGGGACGACCTGACGTAGTGGAACGATTTTCACCGGAGATGGGCGGGGACGCGAGGAGCTCCCACTCTGACGCTTCTTCCGGGGACGGTTGTGTTTACCGAGAGGGGAGAACCGGAAATGTGTCCAAAGTAAAGACTGAACATGTCAGGGGCCCTTAGAGTCAGGGCCCTTAAAGTCAGGGGTCCTTAAAGTCAGAGGCCCTTAAAGTCAGAGGCCCTTAAAGTCAGGGGTCCTTAAAGTCAGGGTCCTTAAAGTCAAGGGGCCTTAAAGTCAGGGCCCTTAAAGTCAGGGGTCCTTAAAGTCAGGGGCCCTTAAAGTCAGGGTCCTTAAAGTCAGGGGCCTTAAAGTCAGGGGCCCTTAAAGTCAGGGGCCCTTATAGTCAGAGGCCTTTAAAGTCAGGGACCCTTAAAGTCAGGGTCCTTAAAGTCAGGGACCCTTAAAGTCAGAGGCCTTTAAAGTCAGGGACCCTTAAAGTCAGGGGCCTTAAAGTCAGGGGCCCTTAAAGTTAGGGTCCTTAAAGTCAGGGGTCCTTAAAGTCAGGGGTCCTTAAAGTCATGGGCCCTTAAAGTCAGGGGCCTTAAAGTCAGGGACCTTAAAGTCAGGGGTCCTTAAAGTCAGGGCCTTTAAAGTCAGGGGTCCTTAAAGTCAGGGGCCCTTAGAGTCAGGGGTCCTTAAAGTCAGGGCCCTTAAAGTCAGGGGCCTTAAAGTCAGGGGTCTTAAAGTCAGAGGCCTTTAAGTCAGGGACCCTTAAAGTCAGGGGTCCTTAAAGTCAGGGGCCTTAAAGTCAGGGGACCTTAAAGTCAGGGGCCCTTAAAGTCAGAGGCCTTTAAAGTCAGGGGTCCTAAAGTCAGGGACCTTAAAGTCAGAGGCCTTAAAGTCAGGACCCTTAAAGTCAGGGGACCTTAAAGTCACAGACCCTTAAAGTTAGGGACCTTAAAGTCAGGGACCCTTAAAGTCAGAGACCCTTAAAGTCAGCAGCCTTTAAAGTCAGGGCCCTTAAAGTCAGGGGTCCTTAAAGTCAGGGGCCTTAAAGTCAGGGGTCCTTAAAGTCAGGGGTCCTTAAAGTCAGGGGGCCTTAAAGTCAGAGGCCCTTAAAGTCAGCAGCCTTTAAAGTCAAGGCCCTTAAAGTCAGGGGTCCTTAAAGTCAGGGGGCCTTAAAGTCAGGGGTCCTTAAAGTCAGGGGCCCTTAAAGTCAGGGGTCCTGAAGTCAGGGGTCCTTAAAGTCAGGGGGCCTTAAAGTCAGGGGTCCTGAAGTCAGGGGGCCTTAAAGTCAGGGGTCCTTAAAGTCAGGGGCCCTTAGAGTCAGGGGTCCTTAAAGTCAGGGCCTTTAAAGTCAGGGGTCCTTAAAGTCAGGGGCCCTTAGAGTCAGGGGTCCTTAAAGTCAGGGCCCTTAAAGTCAGGGGCCTTAAAGTCAGGGGTCTTAAAGTCAGAGGCCTTTAAGTCAGGGACCCTTAAAGTCAGGGGTCCTTAAAGTCAGGGTCCTTAAAGTCAGGGGACCTTAAAGTCAGGGGCCCTTAAAGTCAGAGGCCTTTAAAGTCAGGGGTCCTAAAGTCAGGGACCTTAAAGTCAGAGGCCTTAAAGTCAGGACCCTTAAAGTCAGGGGACCTTAAAGTCACAGACCCTTAAAGTCAGGGACCTTAAAGTCAGGGACCCTTAAAGTCAGAGACCCTTAAAGTCAGCAGCCTTTAAAGTCAGGGCCCTTAAAGTCAGGGGTCCTTAAAGTCAGGGGCCTTAAAGTCAGGGGTCCTTAAAGTCAGGGGTCCTTAAAGTCAGGGGGCCTTAAAGTCAGAGGCCCTTAAAGTCAGCAGCCTTTAAAGTCAAGGCCCTTAAAGTCAGGGGTCCTTAAAGTCAGGGGGCCTTAAAGTCAGGGGTCCTTAAAGTCAGGGGCCCTTAAAGTCAGGGGTCCTGAAGTCAGGGGTCCTTAAAGTCAGGGGGCCTTAAAGTCAGGGGTCCTTAAAGTCAGGGGCCCTTAGAGTCAGGGGTCCTTAAAGTCAGGGCCCTTAAAGTCAGAGGCCCTTAAAGTCAGGGACCTTAAAGTCAGCGGCCTTAAAGTCAGGGACCTTAAAGTCAGGGCCCTTAAAGTCAGGGGTCCTTAAAGTCAGGGGTCCTTAAAGTCAGGGGTCCTTAAAGTCAGGGGTCCTTAAAGTCAGGGGGCCTTAAAGTCAGGGGACCTTAAAGTCAGGGACCTTAAAGTCAGAGGCCTTAACGTCAGAGACCTTAAAGTCAGAGACCTTAAAGTCAGAGACCTTAAAGTCAGGGGGCCTTAAAGCCAGGGGTCCTTAAAGTCAGGGGCCCTTAAAGTCAGGGCCCTTAGAGTCAGGGACCTTAAAGTCAGGGACCTTAAAGTCAGAGGCCTTAAAGTCAGGGGCCCTTAATGTCACAGACCTTAAAGTCAGGGACCTTAAAGTCAGGGGCCCTGGGTCTTCCCCGAGGCCTCCTCCCAGCTGGACGTGCCTGGAACACCTCCCTAGGGAGGCGCCCAGGGTTCATCCAGACCAGATGATCCTGAACCACCTCAACTGGCTCCTTTCAACGCAAAGGAGCAGCGGCTCTACTCCGAGTTCCTCACGGATGCTGAACTTCTCCCCCTCTCTCTAAGGGAGACTCCAGACCCCCTCCTGAGGAAACACACTTCACACGCTTGGACCTGGACCTGGTTCTTTGGGTCCTGACCTGGACCTGGTTCTTTGGGTCCTGACCCAGCTTTCAGGACCACAGGTGAGGGTAGGAACCAGGACTGAGGGTAGATCCAGAGCTTTGTCTTCCTCAGCTCTCTGTTCGTCACAACGGTGCGGTAGAGCGACTGCAGCTCCGCCCCCGCTGCTCCATCGTCCCCTCACTCATGAACCAGATCCCGAGGAACTTGAACTCCTTCACTTCAACATGGTCTTAATTCTCGTCTTAATGGAGCCTCAAAAAAGCCTGAATACAAATATTTAACAAAACATGTAATAATAAAACAATATAAAAAACATATAGTATATATTTATGTACATTGAATTAGTTTGCGTGTTTCGGTCTCCATGGTAACAGAGAGTGTGTGAGGTTGGGACAGGATCTGTTTGTTATTGTTGTTTCTCGCTGCAGCCGCAGAGTGAGAGCTCCTGACGTCACAGAGCAGCTCTGTGTGTGGGGGCGGCAGCCGCAGTGCGCCTGCGCCGCCTGCCGGCAGAACTGCGCAGCTGCAGTCTGGAGAGCAGCACTTCCGGTTATTAAAGGAAGAATATTAGTGTTTATTTATTTTTATTTATTCTTCACCTGCTTTATTACAGGGAGGTCAGAGGTCACAGCATTTAATCAGAAAAAATAACAAAAATACATTTATTAATAATTCATATTAATTTATATTAATAACTTATATTAATTTATATTAATTATTAAGTATGTGTACCAAAAATAATAAATATAGGCATTTTTATTTTTTTTATATATTATTCATTGATATTTCAGTTTTACATAGTCTCTTTGTTTCCAAACCAGTCGTTCCAGGGAACTCGTTCTCCTTCCTGTGACTTTTGTGAAAAATGTCTCAAAACTTTACATTTCAAACAACAAATGAAGCGTCTCAGCCGGTGTGTGAGAGAAAAAGCATTTATGTGTGATTCAGTCGTCACGATACAAAATATAAGACACGATTAAACTCCTGCAGCCGTTAAAACGCCTGTGGACACGAGACTCTGGTGTGATTCATACAAAAATACATTTCTGAAAGTGAATTATGTCAGAAACAAAAGAAAACGCTGATGTGGAACAGAAGACGCCGTAACTTCCCTCTGACGAAGCAGCGACAGGCGGCTCCTTGTGTTTGTGCGGCGCCGCGTTCCTCCTCGTAGCCTCGGATCAACAACGCTTCTTCTCTAAAGAACGTTTCCGGTCGAGGCGGAAGACGAAGAACGTGTTCTGACTCGTCTCAACGTCAAAAACGGCCTGGCAACCAACCTGGCAACCCGACTGCGGCAATTCCCTTTTGTTGATGCGTTTACGATCTTGAGACACTCGATGGAGCTGTTCTACGAAACGGTTGGTTTGTTCTTTAATGGTAAAGGTTGTGAAACTGCGCGATGAGCACACGTTTATGCTCCTAGAGGACACTTTAACACGTTTATGCTCCTAGAGGACACTTTAACACACGTTTAGGCTCCTAGAGGACACTTTAGCACACGTTTATGCTCCTAGAGGACACTTTAGCCCTTGTTTTGGCACCTAGAGGACACTTTAGCACGTTTTGGCTCCTAGAGGACACTTTAGCACATGTGTAGGCTAATAGAGGACACTTTAGCCCTTGTTTTGGCACCTAGAGGACACTTTAACACACGTTTTGGCTCCTAGAGGACACTTTAGCACATGTGTAGGCTAATAGAGGACACTTTAGCCCTTGTTTTGGCACCTAGAGGACACTTTAACACACATTTTGGCTCCTAGAGGACACTTTAGCACATGTTTATGCTCCTAGAGGACACTTTAGCACGTTTTGGCACCTAGAGGACACTTGAGCCCTTGTTTTAGCTTTTAGAGGACACTAGATGAAGCTGTTCTGCTCATTCTACAGATTGAACCTTTAACACTAAAGAAAGTATCAAATCCTTTTCTAAAAACACGCTTTATATAACGGTTGGTTGTTCTTTAATGGCAAAGGTCGTGAAACTAATTATTAAATAATCAGACGATTTTTCGGAGATGAGGATCATAAAACGACGGCACGGAGGCTTCATTGTCCGAACCAAGACGGCAAATATTATAAAATATAATAAAATATAGAATTTAATAAAAGGTATCAGATCCTTCTTTCTTACCTTTCACAATAAAAGCCCATCGCTGCGTAAGCGTTTACTTGACAGGTTCCTAGAGGGCACTTTAACACACGTTTATGCTCCTAGAGGACACTTTAGCACACGTTTATGCTCCTAGAGGACACTTTAGCACACGTTTATGCTCCTAGAGGACACTTTAGCACACGTTTATGCTCCTAGAGGACACTTTAGCACACGTTTATGCTCCTAGAGGACACTTTAGCACACGTTTATGCTCCTAGAGGACACTTTAACACACGTTTATGCTCCTAGAGGACACTTTAGCACACGTTTATGCTCCTAGAGGACACTTTAACACACGTTTATGCTCCTAGAGGACACTTTAGCACACTTGTTGGCTGTTCGGGCGCACTCACACTGTCCATCCGTGCCTAAGCACGCTTCACATCTATGGTCTAGTTCGTTTGACCGATGTGAGTACAACTGTACGCCAAATGGTTTGCGGTGGTACGGATGGACAGTGTGAGTGCGCCCTTAGAGGACATGTTAACACGCAAGAGAACGCCGCGGCTATTTCATTAAAATAAAACGACATAAAGGAAATAAAAAGAATAAAACATCTGCAATAAGAACTAAAACTACGTCACCGCTGCGTCGCGTTTGGATCCAGAGACCCCTCGTGGTGGTTTACCACCCCGGGTCCTGGTGCTGGAGGTTAAAACGCTGGCTGTCAAACGAGTGAACTTTGTGGTTTCCATAGTTAAAGTTTGATAAAGAGCACGGCGGTTACCACGGCGAAGCCCGCCAGCAGCATGGCCACCTTGGGGATGCGGTTCTTGCCGGAGCTGAGCTCGTGCGGCAGGATCTCCATGAAGGTGATGTAGATGAAGGTCCCCGCCGCCAGCCCCTCCAGCGTGCTGCGGGCCAGCTGGTGCTGCGGGGACGCCTTGGTCTCCGTGAGGGCGATGCCCACACCGATGCCGAGCGGGGACATGGCGGCGAACATTAGCAGGCAGCCGGCCACCACCGACCGCCGCAGCCGTCCCTGAGTCAGCTTAAAGGCCAGGCTGAAGGAAATGATGCTCTTGTGGATCATCAGCGCCAGGCAGATCTCCAGAACCTCCTTCCCCTCCTCCAGCAGCCCCACCGCCAGACCCTCAAACACGGAGTGCAGAGACAGCGAGAAGACCAGGATGAAGGCGCGCAGGGCGGACTGGGAGCTGAAGTCCACGTGGAAGTGGCCGTCGGACTCCTCGGACCCCCGGGGGCCGTGGGAGTGGCGGCGGCCGCTCCTGTCGTTGGCCTGGACGCTGGAGTCCACCAACAGAGCCCGCCGCTCCTCCACGTGAGAGGATTGGTCCTTGAAGGCCAGGACCACCTGCTCCAGAACCAGGACCAGGAAGAAGCCCATGGCCATGATGAACTCAGGGAGGGGGAACTGGAGCTGCGAGGACAGAAGGAGAACGCCGTTTAGTTCAGACGGAAGAACGGTCACACGGATGATTATTTATTTGGACCAAACCAGAACCAACGTGACGGGAATTTAAAATAAATAAAAAGAAAACATAAAGAAGAATGTATTCTAAAGATGTGTGGATGTAAACAGGTTCCGGGTCCAGATGAATGTAAACAGGTTCTCTGGGTCCAGATGTGTGAATGTAAACGGGTTCTGAAGGTCCAGATGTGTGGATGTAAACGGGTTCTCTGGGTCCAGATGTGTGGATGTAAGCGGGTTCTGAAGGTCCAGATGTGTGGATGTAAACGGGTTCTCTGGGTCCAGATGTGTGGATGTAAGCGGGTTCTGAGGGTCCAGGTGTGTGGATGTAAACAGGTTCTGAGGGTCCAGATGAATGTAAACAGGTTCTCTGGGTCCAGATGTGTGGATGTAAACGGGTTCTCTGGGTCCAGATGTGTGGATGTAAACGGGTTCTGAGGGTCCAGGTGTGTGGATGTAAACAGGTTCTGAGGGTCCAGGTGTGTGGATGTAGACTGGTTCTGAGGGTCCAGACGTGTGGATGTAAGCGGGTTCTCTGGGTCCAGGTGTGTGGATGTAGACTGGTTCTGAAGGTCCAGATGTGTGGATGTAGACTGGTTCTGAAGGTCCAGATGTGTGGATGTAAACGGGTTCTCTGGGTCCAGATGTGTGGATGTAAACAGGTTCTGAGGGTCCAGGTGTGTGGATGTAGACTGGTTCTGAAGGTCCAGATGTGTGGATGTAGACTGGTTCTGAGGGTCCAGACGTGTGGATGTAAGCGGGTTCTCTGGGTCCAGATGTGTGGATGTAAACGGGTTCTCTGGGTCCAGATGTGTGGATGTAAACGGGTTCTCTGGGTCCAGATGTGTGGATGTAAACGGGTTCTCTGGGTCCAGATGTGTGAATGTAAACGGGTTCTCTGGGTCCAGATGAATGTAAACGGGTTCTCTGGGTCCAGATGGATGTAAACGGGTTCTCTGGGTCCAGATGTGTGGATGTAAACGGGTTCTCTGGGTCCAGATGGATGTAAACGGGTTCTCTGGGTCCAGATGGATGTAAACAGGTTCTCTGGGTCCAGATGGATGTAAACGGGTTCTCTGGGTCCAGATGAATGTAAACAGGTTCTCTGGGTCCAGATGTGTGGATGTAAACGGGTTCTCTGGGTCAAGGTGTGTGGATGTAAACGGGTTCTCTGGGTCCAGATGTGTGGATGTAAACGGGTTCTCTGGGTCCAGGTGTGTGGATGTAAACGGGTTCTCTGGGTCCAGGTGTGTGGATGTAAACGGGTTCTCTGGGTCCAGGTGTGTGGATGTAAACGGGTTCTCTGGGTCCAGGTGTGTGGATGTAAACAGGTTCTCTGGGTCGAGATGTGTGGATGTAGACTGGTTCTGAGGGTCCAGATGTGTGGATGTAGACTGGTTCTGGGTCCAGATGTGTGGATGTAAACTGGTTCTGAAGGTCCAGATGTGTGGATGTAAACGGGTTCTGAAGGTCCAGGTGTGTGGATGTAAACAGGTTCTCTGGGTCCAGATGGATGTAAACGGGTTCTCTGGGTCCAGATGTGTGGATGTAAACGGGTTCTCTGGGTCCAGATGTGTGGATGTAAACGGGTTCTCTGGGTCCAGATGTGTGGATGTAAACGGGTTCTCTGGGTCCAGATGGATGTAAACAGGTTCTGGGTCCAGATGTGTGGATGTAAACCGGTTCTGAGGGTCCAGATGTGTGGATGTAAACAGGTTCTGGGTCCAGATGTGTGGATGTAAACCGGTTCTCTGGGTCCAGATGTGTGGATGTAAACAGGTTCTGAAGGGTCCAGATGTGTGGATGTAAACTGGTTCTGAGGGTCCAGGTGTGTGGATGTAAACGGGTTCTTACGGTGACTCCTGCGCTGCTGAAGGCCTCGGTGATGCCCTGCAGGTAGTCCGGCAGCAGGTCCAGGAGACACGTGGCCAAGAAGACGCCTCCAGCAAAACAGCTGACCAGGCTCAGCAGCCGGCGCCGCAGGTCTGCAAGACAAGAGCAGGAGCTGTATTTTCACAATAAAGGCGTAGTATTTTCACAATAAAGGCGTAGCTGCCAAGACCAAGTGCCCTCTGACCTGGGTCCACGCTGCAGCGTCCCGCCCCCCCCCGGACGATGCAGAGCGGGGCGAATCCAAACAGCAGCGTGACGGACAGCAGCACCACCAGGGCCCCCAGTTTGATCTCCAGGGCCGGGACGTCGGCCGGGGCCACCTGCAGCGCCGCCGCGTCCCTCCCCGGGGACAGGAGGCCGGAGGAGGAGACTCTGTGCCCGTCCACAGACATCTTCATCCTGCTTTACCTTCACCTCCTCTGGTTCTGTGGAGTCAGGCGACGAAGAGGAGGAGGAGGAGGAGGAGGAGCTCAGACGGACGCCATGCGTGACGGGAGAGGAGACGCTGTCCGACACACACACACAGGTCAGTCAGATTAGGATTATACTGATATTACAGCAGTCAGATCAGGATTACACTGATATTACAGCAGTCAGGTCAGGATTACACTGATATTACTGCAGTCAGATCAGGATTACACTGAGATTACAGCAGTCAGATTAGGATTACACTGAGATTACAGCAGTCAGATTAGGATTACACTGATATTACAGCAGTCAGATCAGGATTACACTGATATTACAGCAGTCAGATCAGGATTATACTGATATTACAGCAGTCAGATTAGGATTACACTGATATTACTGCAGTCAGGTCAGGATTATACTGATATTACAGCAGTTAGATTAGGATTATACTGATATTACAGCAGTCAGATTAGGATTATACTGATATTACAGCAGTCAGATCAGGATTACACTGATATTACAGCAGTCAGATTAGGATTATACTGATATTACAGCAGTCAGATTAGGATTACACTGATATTACAGCAGTCAGATTAGGATTACACTGATATTACAGCAGTCAGATCAGGATTATACTGATATTACAGCAGTCAGATTGGGATTACACTGATATTACAGCAGTCAGATCAGGATTACACTGATATTACAGCAGTCAGATCGGGATTACACTGATATTACAGCAGTCAGATCAGGATTACACTGATATTACAGCAGTCAGATCAGGATTACACTGATATTACAGCAGTCAGATTAGGATTATACTGATATTACAGCAGTCAGATCAGGATTATACTGATATTACAGTAGTCAGATCAGGATTACACTGATATTACAGCAGTCAGATTAGGATTACACTGATATTACAGCAGTCAGATCAGGATTATACTGATATTACAGCAGTCAGATCAGGATTATACTGATATTACAGCAGTCAGATTAGGATTATACTGATATTACAGCAGTCAGATTAGGATTATACTGATATTACAGCAGTCAGATCAGGATTACACTGATATTACAGCAGTCAGATCAGGATTACACTGATATTACAGCAGTCAGATTAGGATTATACTGATATTACAGCAGTCAGATCAGGATTATACTGATATTACAGCAGTCAGATCAGGATTACACTGATATTACAGCAGTCAGATCAGGATTATACTGATATTACAGCAGTCAGATCAGGATTAAACCGATATTACAGCAGTCAGATTAGGATTATACTGATATTACAGCAGTCAGATCAGGATTACACTGATATTACAGCAGTCAGATCAGGATTACACTGATATTACAGCAGTCAGATTAGGATTACACTGATATTACAGCAGTCAGATTAGGATTATACTGATATTACAGCAGTCAGATCAGGATTACACTGATATTACAGCAGTCAGATTAGGATTACACTGATATTACAGCAGTCAGATTAGGATTATACTGATATTACAGCAGTCAGATCAGGATTACACTGATATTACAGCAGTCAGATTAGGATTATACTGATATTACAGCAGTCAGATTAGGATTATACTGATATTACAGCAGTCAGATCAGGATTACACTGAGATTACAGCAGTCAGATCAGGATTACACTGATATTACAGCAGTCAGATTAGGATTACACTGATATTACAGCAGTCAGATCAGGATTACACTGATATTACAGCAGTCAGATCAGGATTACACTGATATTACTGCAGTCAGATCAGGATTACACTGAGATTACAGCAGTCAGATCAGGATTATACTGATATTACAGCAGTCAGATCAGGATTACACTGATATTACAGCAGTCAGATCAGGATTATACTGATATTACAGCAGTCAGATTAGGATTACACTGATATTACAGCAGTCAGATCAGGATTACACTGATATTACAGCAGTCAGATCAGGATTATACTGATATTACAGCAGTCAGATCAGGATTAAACCGATATCACAGCAGTCAGATTAGGATTATACTGATATTACAGCAGTCAGATCAGGATTACACTGATATTACAGCAGTCAGATCAGGATTACACTGATATTACAGCAGTCAGATTAGGATTACACTGATATTACAGCAGTCAGATTAGGATTATACTGATATTACAGCAGTCAGATTAGGATTACACTGATATTACAGCAGTCAGATTAGGATTACACTGATATTACAGCAGTCAGATCAGGATTACACTGATATTACAGCAGTCAGATTAGGATTACACTGATATTACAGCAGTCAGATCAGGATTACACTGATATTACAGCAGTCAGATCAGGATTACACTGATATTACAGCAGTCAGATCAGGATTACACTGATATTACAGCAGTCAGATTAGGATTATACTGATATTACAGCAGTCAGATCAGGATTACACTGATATTACAGCAGTCAGATTAGGATTATGCTGATATTACAGCAGTCAGATCAGGATTACACTGATATTACAGCAGTCAGATTAGGATTATACTGATATTACAGCAGTCAGATCAGGATTACACTGATATTACAGCAGTCAGATCAGGATTATACTGATATTACAGCAGTCAGATCAGGATTACACTGATATTACACAGTCAGATTAGGATTATACTGATATTACAGCAGTCAGATTAGGATTACACTGATATTACAGCAGTCAGATTAGGATTACACTGATATTACAGCAGTCAGATTAGGATTACACTGATATTACAGCAGTCAGATTAGGATTACACTGATATTACAGCAGTCAGATTAGGATTACACTGAGATTACAGTGGAAATTGGGGGTAATTTAAACAAACTGTATGATTTTCAAACATTAATATAAAAATGTTGTTTTGTCAAAGGCAGAAATCTATTAGAAAAAAATACATTTTGACAGATTTATTTGGGTATTTGTGGTCGAAGGTGATAAAGTTAATGAAGGTAATGTTGGTAATAAAGATAATAAAGTTAATAAAGATAATAGAGGTGATAAAGATACCTGAACCCTGACGCTCCTCAGTAGAAACTCTAGTGAAGCCAGTCGACTGAAACCCTGACTGACTGAGGTAATAAAGTTAATTTAGTATATGAAGTTAATAAATATAATGTTGATAATAAAGATAATGTTGATAATAGAGATAATGCAGATACCTGAACCCTGATGCTCCTCAGTAGAAACACACTCTGACTGAGGTGATAAAGTTAATGTTGATAATAAAGGTAATGTTGATAATAAAGATAATGTTGATAATAGAGATAATGCAGATACCTGAACCCTGATGCTCCTCAGTAGAAACACACTCTAGTGGAATGAAACCCTGACTGACTGAGGTAATGAAGTTAATAAAGATAATAAAGTTAATAAAGATAATGTTGGTAATAGAGGTAATGCAGATAATAGAGGTAATGCAGGTACCTGAAACAGACTCTGATTGAAGTGTTAAAGGTAATGAAGATAATAAAGTTAATAAATATAATAAAGTTAATAAAGATAATGCAGATAATAGAGGTAATGCCGGTACCTGAAACACACTCTGACTGAGGTGTTAAATATAATAAAGTTAATAAAGGTTATAAAGGTAATGCAGATAATAGAGGTAATAGAGGTAATGAACATTATAAAGGTAATAAAGTTAATAAATATAATAAAGTTAATAAAGATAATAGAGGTAATGCCGGTACCTGAAACAGACTCTGATTGAAGTGTTAAAGTTAATAAATATAATAAAGTTAATAAAGATAATAGAGGTAATGAACATTATAAAGGTAATAAAGTTAATAAATATAATAAAGTTAATAAAGTTAATAAAGGTAATGCCGGTACCTGAAACAGACTCTTCAGTGTGTGTTTGCTCTCCGCTGCTGTGGCTTCATGGCTTCATGGGTTCATGGTGTCCGGGAAGAGGTGACTCAGTTCCCATCAGCTGATCCTTCTTTATCACGGAGCTGCTGTCAAGGCAACCACGACAACACACTACAGCCGGTTTTCAAAATAAAAGCCCGCTCTGGTCAGGACTCTCTCTCTACAGACTCTTGTTTCATTGATCACGAGACAAAAACCATAAAGATTTAAAATTACATAATAAAAGCTTCGGACTTTGGGGTCCTCTGTTTACTCTCTCTGGTCTTTTGTCTCTCTGTGGTTAGTTTGTGTCTCTTTGTAGTTGTTTTGTGTCTTTGTGGTTGTTTTGTGTCTTTGTGGTTGTTTTGTGTCTCTTTGTGGTTGTTTTGTGTCTCTTTGTGGTTGTTTTGTGTCTCTTTGTGGTTGTTTTGTGTGTCTTTGTGGTTGTTTTGTGTCTCTTTATAGTTGTTTTGTGTCTCTTTGTGGTTGTTTTGTGTCTTTGTGGTTGTTTTGTGTCTCTTTGTGGTTGTTTTGTGTCTCTTTGTGGTTGTTTTGTGTCTCTTTGTAGTTGTTTTGTGTGTCTTTGTGGTTGTTTAGTGTCTCTTTGTGGTTGTTTTGTGTCTCTTTGTGATTGTATTGTGTCTCTTTGTGGTTGTTTTGTGTCTCTTTGTGGTTGTTTAGTGTCTCTTTGTGGTTGTTTTGTGTCTCTTTGTAGTTGTTTTGTGTCTCTGTGGTTGTTTTGTGTCTCTTTGTGGTCATTTTGTGTCTCTTTGTGGTTGTTTTGTGTCTCTTTGTGGTTGTTTTGTGTCTCTTTGTGGTTGTTTTGTGTCTCTTTGTAGGTGTTTTGTGTCTCTGTGGTTGTTTTGTGTCTCTTTGTGGTCATTTTGTGTCTCTTTGTGGTTGTTTTGTGTCTCTTTGTGGTTGTTTTGTGTCTCTTTGTAGTTGTTTTGTGTCTCTGTGGTTGTTTTGTGTCTCTTTGTGGTCATTTTGTGTCTCTTTGTGGTTGTTTTGTGTCTCTTTGTGGTTGTTTTGTGTCTCTTTGTGGTTGTTTTGTGTCTCTTTGTGGTCATTTTGTGTCTCTTTGTGGTTGTTTTGTGTCTCTTTGTAGTTGTTTTGTGTCTCTTTATGGTTGTTTTGTGTCTCTTTGTGGTCGTTTTGTGTCTCTTTGTGGTTGTTTTGTGTCTCTTTGTGGTTGTTTTGTGTCTCTTTGTAGTTGTTTTGTGTCTCTTTGTGGTTGTTTTGTGTCTCTTTGTGGTTGTTTTGTGTCTCTTTGTGGTCGTTGTGTGTCTCTTTGTGGTTGTTTTGTGTCTCTTTGTAGTTGTTTTGTGTCTCTTTGTAGTTGTTTTGTGTCTCTTTGTGGTTGTTTTGTGTCTCTTTGTGGTTGTTTTGTGTCTCTTTGTGGTCGTTGTGTGTCTCTTTGTGGTTGTTTTGTGTCTCTTTGTGGTTGTTTTGTGTCTCTGTGTGGTCAGTGTGTGTCTCTGTGTGGTCAGTGTGTGTCTCTTTATGGTTGTTTTGTGTCTCTTTGTGGTTGTTTTGTGTCTCTTTGTAGTTGTTTTGTGTCTCTTTGTAGTTGTTTTGTGTCTCTTTGTGGTCGTTTTGTGTCTCTTTGTGGTTGTTTTGTGTCTCTTTGTAGTTGTTTTGTGTCTCTTTGTAGTTGTTTTGTGTCTCTTTGTGGTTGTTTTGTGTCTCTTTGTGGTTGTTTTGTGTCTCTTTGTGGTCGTTGTGTGTCTCTTTGTGGTTGTTTTGTGTCTCTTTGTGGTTGTTTTGTGTCTCTGTGTGGTCAGTGTGTGTCTCTGTGTGGTCAGTGTGTGTCTCTTTATGGTTGTTTTGTGTCTCTTTGTGGTTGTTTTGTGTCTCTATATGGTTGTTTTGTGTCTCTTTGTGGTCGTTTTGTGTCACTTTGTAGTTAGTTTGTGTCTCTGTGTGGTTGCTGTGTCTCTCTCTGTGGTTAGTTTTTGTGTTTTTCTTCATTTCCTGTCCCTTTGTGTCTCTTTGTATTAATTTTCTATCTCTTTGTGGTCATTTTCTGTCTTTTTGTAAACACTTTCAGTCCCTTTGTGTCTTTTTGTATTAATCTTCTATCTCTTTGTGGTCATTTTCTGTCTCTTTGTGTCTCTTTGTGTCTTTTTCTGTCTCTTTGTGGTCATCTTGTGTCTCTTTGAGGTCATTTGCTGTTTCTCTGTAGCTGTTTTGTGTTTCTTTGTAGACGGTAGTCCTGTTCAGTAATCCGTCCATTTCTGCTTTTCACTTTGATTTTTCTCTTTTTTGAAATAACAGAAACATGCACATGACATGTTATTGGGTAAAAATAACCGTATAATAGTTTATAAATAAACTAAAACTAGGTCAGAGCAACACATTGTCCTGGGTATGAATGTTTTATTATTGTTATTGGTGTTTAACAACCATCTGTTAGCACACAGCTTATATCATTATATATCTAAAAAAGAGTTGACAATATGTACTAGTGTAATATTTATAGTTTTATATTTTAGGGCAATGGTTCCCAAACTTAAGAGTGTTTAAGTGTTGAGAAAAATGTATTTTACATAAATAAAAATACATTTTCTATTTTCTTATCTTTGCAAATACTGGATCATTTTACCAACAGAGTTAAAACTACAAGTTACGGCACATTGCTTATTCCTTTTGATTAAAAATGAAACTCATGCTTTTATTTTGAAGGTTAATGTGTTCTCTCCTCACACTGCCTGACTTCACACAGCAGCAGCTGGAGGAGGATCCACCCAGCAGCTGATCCTGAAACCGAACATGAATCCCGGAAGTTCCTCCCTTATTATTCAAAAACAGTCACAGGGTCAGAAAACTGTTACAAACCTTTGTTTTCAGCTCAGAGGGAAAGAAAAACTGCACATCTTTGGACTTTAACGGTTGTGTCAGAGACTTAAATGTTAGGAAAGTGAACAAAAACAGATCAGTGAAGCCGGGGCTGAGCTGATTTACTTTAAATGTAGTTTATGAACATTTGTGTTAACGTTTGAAAAATTCCTTATGTTAAAACATATTTGCACGCATCATTCACACGGCAGTAAACGCACCTGGTGATGCAGGTGATCTTTAACTTTTTATGGAGCCTATCTTTGTCTTTTATGGCTGTGAAAGTTTCAGGGGCCAAAGGTCAAACACAATAAGAGGTCTATCTGCGGCAGTGGTTTTGCTCATGTGCCTTATTGTTTCTGTCTTGTCTCTCTGACATTACATTTTGCAATCCATTATTTAAATGTTTAAAACATGGTGACCCTTAAAAATACCCATACAAGATTCAGGAAATCCCTTGAAAAATGTCCATAAATTGCTTTAAGGCTCAAATCACATCAAGAACCAATCCAAGATATCACTGACTTTTCCATTTGAACCCCAAGAGAAACGCCTAAAACCATCCAGACTCCAAGGTAGACCCTCAAACTATATAGTAACCCCTCTAATAAACACTCGGCCCAATCAAAGACCCTGAAACACTGTCCCACCCATAAAGTGGAATCAAAAACAACCAAAAAGCCCCTTGAGGACCACCAACAAACCTTGTTAGACCTTCAAGAACCCAACAACCTGATACCTTCTTGGAACTCTTGAAGAAGCCCCATATCTTCTATCAGGACCCTGTAACTCCACAAAGAAGCCCCCAAGTCTCCAATGGATCCATAAAATGTGCCTATAAACACTATTGGGACCCCCAGACATCCGTGAAAGGCCTCTGCAGCCCCATCAAGGTTCATTAAAGGACCCGTCATAGACCTTCAAGAACCCTAAACTGTCTAAAAGTCAACTGTCCCTAGAACTCCTCAAACCCTTCAATCAGTGTTAAATGTTCTATGCGGCCCCTGGAACCCAATGATGAAGCCTTTAAGTATTTCTCAGAAACCCTCAAAAGTATTCCATGAATCCTTAAAATTTGCTTAGGGCCATCTAAAACACCAATGAAACCTCAGAAGTTCCTCAAAGACCTCTCAGGAACCCCTGCAGCCCCATTGAGGTTCATCACAGGATTTGTCATTGACTTCTAAGAACCCTAAACTATCTAAAAGTCAACAACCCCTGCAGCCATTAGGACTCCTCAAGACCCTGGTGTTGAAGCCTTTAAGTAAAACTCTGTAACCCAAAAAAGTCTTCCAGGGATCCCTACAAGCTGAAACCAGCGAAAGACCTCTCAAGAATCCCCACAGCCCCATTGAGGTTTGCCAAAGGACATCTGGAACCCCACGAAGAAGCACAAAAGCCTTGAATTACTTAAAGTTGTTTCAGACAATTGAAAACGCCAGAAAGACCTCTCAAGAACCCCTGAATCCCCATTTAGGTTCACTAGAGGAACCAACACAGACCTTTGAGAACCCTAAACTAACTAAAAGTCAAGAACTCTGTACATCCATAGATCTCCTCAAAACTCCCCAAGAAGCCCCAAATGTTCCATAAGCATCCTGGAGCCGCATCAAGAAGCACCAAAGCCTTTCTGAAGAACTCTTAAAAGTCTTCCATGAATCCCTTTAAGTTGCTTAGGACCATCTAAAAACACCATTGAAACCCAGGACGGACCTCTCAAGAACCCCAACAGTCCCATTGAGGTTCACCAAAGGCCCAGTCATCAAGAACCAGTCCTAAAGAACCCCAAGAGATAAAAGGCTAACTGTACAACATATTTAATAATGGAGACTTGGAAAAATTAAATGGTGACTGCTAATTGCTTAGTTTGAACTTCACTCGTGGTTGGTCAAATATTCAAATGTCTGGATAAACTTTTGTATTTGGTGACAAACCAGAATCACCGCGGTGCGGTTGCACTCACACTGGTCAAAGGAACCAGACTTTAGCCGTGACACGTGCTGAGGCACGGTACGGATGGCACAGTGGGAGTGCGGCCTTAGTGCTCTAAAAGACCAGGGGGTGATTTTACACCGGAATTACGCTTTAACTACTTCCCACCCCCGTCTGCCAGCATTCACGAGAGATTATTGTCTAGATGAGTATTAGTCTGAAACACCTGTAAGGATATTTCTGCCTGTGGTTTTAACTGTAACATCTTTTGCCTCTCGAAACGTAACAAACCACATTTTCACCTTTCAGCCAAAGAAACAAACAGAAACTTTGCACAGAACTTTATTAAGGTCGGTACAAACAAACAAACACTGCTGGTTTGATCCCCAGTCGGAAAACAAAAAGCTTTCATTTCCACTTCCTCTTCACTTGAAGTGAAGCTTGAAGCCTTCAAACGCGGCCGGACGCAAAAGTGCAACATTGAGTGAAAACAAGATACAAAACAAAATGACTGACAGCACGAAACGAACAGGATCTGACTCTTCTGCCCCGACAGCAGGTTCCCGATGAGTGGCGTCTCTCTAGAGTTACACAGGGACGAGCATCGGTGCGGCACTCCGCAGGTGAAATACACGTGGATATAAAAATATCAGGCTTCTTTTCAAACGTTAAGACACGCGGACATCTGGAGGCTTTTCACATCATGATCCGTCTGAATGGATCCGGCTCTGCAGCGTCGGCTCTGTAGCGTCGGCTCTGTAGCGTCGGCTCTGTAGCGTCGGCCCCGTTGGGCGCTCGGAGTGTTTCGGTCCGCTGGTTGTTGGCGTTCGTGCAGAAAGCGCTCGAATAACTGGGACGTCACAACCCACTGCCACGCTGCACTTGAAGTGTAAATCCAGCGCAAAATCATCCCAGGGTCTTTTTCAGCACTTGCAATCATCAAGACGTTTTTTTTTGTGTTACAACTATTAAGGTAGAAATCCAGGAGAGTCGCGAACAGCCAGACGTGGCTAACAGTGATTAGCTCGGGGCAGCACGGTGAAGGCATTCAAAGGTCTTTTTTAACCACTAATGCTGCTGAAAATAACAGCAAACCTCTGCAGCAGCATGAGAAGAGTCCCTACACACACAACAAAGCACCAATCCGACTGTTCAGTCTGACGTAACACCCTTTCAAAATAAGACTTCCGGGTCCAAACCCTGCGTTGAAACAAAAAACAGGACAGGAAATTATATTTTGAAAGGGCGTTACGTCACCACTGAACAGCCGGATGGGCTCCTTCGTTTTGGATCCGTTAATAGTTGTTACACAAAAAAACTCTCCATGGATTATTTGATGAATGTAAGGATGTTAAAGTGAGGAAAGCGTCGCCTGGAGAGCTCTAAATGGCATGAGCAGTGTGTGGAAATCCAAGGAAATTTATCTTTTTATGCCGAAATGTTCTGATTTATGGAGTTATTTAAAGAGATATCTGTAAAAACCTTTGACTTTATATTGTCGACTAAATGAAACAAGAATTTTGAACCTTGTTTTATCCAAAATTCACATTTCTGTTGTGGAAACAGAGGAAAAACGGAGATCATAGTTCAGAACATAACGCCTCATTTGCATATTTAAACAGAAGCTGTCAGAAAACTTAATGTGAGTAATGGACGAGTTTCATGATGACGTCTTTGAGTCTGACTCTTTAAACATGGCGTGTCTCCGTTTAAGTCGTTTCACTGAAGCGTTCACTCCAAATATAAGAAATAAAGACACGTTCATCAGCCGCCGTGCGTTCGACCCAAACGTGCTGTCAGCGCCTTCGTCTCGGTGAGCAGAGCAGAAGTTCGTGTGTGGAGAAGCAGAAGAACGGGTTGTTTCTGTCAAACGCACGTCCGGTTAAGTTCCTCGACCTCCGTTTAAAAAAGAGCAGCGTGCAGCCTGGACTCTGAGCGTCCCGCACCGTCTGCAGCGGACGATCTTTGAGGCGGGGCGGATTCAAACCGACGGTGACGGACCAAACAGACCTGGAACACACCGTGTACAGTTCACGTCTTCTCTGATCTGCATGTTTCAGCCCTTCACGAGTCCACTTCCACTCCTGCAGGGTTCAGACAGGGCGCCAGACCCGCGCTCTCATCGTACGTCACCGCGGTCCGGCGTGGTTCTGCAGAACTCGCCTGTTTGAGCGCCGGTCCTGAGCCCAGACGCACGTTCGCCCGTTCACTCCCACACACGCGGGGAAGAGGAGATCACCTCTGAAAACACGAATCAAAAGGCTCTTAATCATCTTCAGTGTTTATGGTTTAGACCCAAACAAAATGGAGTCAGGGGCGGGAGGAGAAGGGTGCACGGCTAAAAAGAGCCGTAGTGAAACACGTTCAGCAGCTCAGGTCCCGTCTCCGTAAAAGGTCCAGAGACACAACTCTTCTGCTCACACTTTAAAACGTTGTGTTCGTGTTTGGCGCGCGGGCATGGGCACGGGAACGCAAAGATTTATCCCACCGGAAACCTCCCGCATTCACCAGACCCGAAAATGGCGGCGTCCTAAAGGGAGACACTGAGCAGCGCTCCATAGGAATGAACGTGCGCCGTCTCTCCATGTGTTCAGGGTTCTGTGTGTTTGTCCGTCCTCCCCCTCCTTTAGTCCCGCAGGTGTGTTTTCGTACGTGTGCGTGTTCATTGTACCTGTGTTTTCCTCCGTGTCGTGAGTTTGAATCCCTCCGGGTCTCTTTTTTAGTTCAGACGTGAAAAAACACACAGGAAGTGACGAGTCCTCTGAACGGAGGAGGACCGGAGACGTCCGCCATCGTCCTCATTTACTTTACGTTCCTCTCTCTCCTTCTTGTCTCTTCATCCCTCCTGTCCCGTCCTCTCTGCCCTCCGCTGCCCTCCGCCGCCCTCCGCCGTCCTCTGCGCCGTTCTGTCATTGGCCGTCGCTCTCTCCCAGTAGCCAATAGGTGGTCATCTTCCCTTTACCCTTGATGTCGATCTCTCCTCTCCGCTCCAACTGGAAGCAGTTGAACTCCAGCAGGACGTCGCGAGTCGCCGCCGACACGTGGATCTTCAGCGCTGCACAGACACACATGCGCACACACACACACACACACACACACACACACACACACACACACACACACACACACACACACACACACACACACACACACACACACACACACACAGACACACACACACACACACACACACATCACATGGAAAACCTTGACAGTATCTTCTGGCCGCACACACACATTTGAAAGCGCGGTGAGTCTGTGTGCCCGTGCGCTCCTGACCTTCTCCGGTGGACTCCATGCGTGAGGACGTGTTGACGGTGTCTCCGAACAAACAGTAACGCGGCATCTTCAGACCCACCACACCTGCGCACACCGGACCTGCAACACACACGACATAACACACAGCGTGAGTGTGTGTGTGAGCGTAGCTCGGGGCAGTACAGTGAAGGCATTCAAAGGTCTTTTTTAACCACTAATGCTGCTGAAAATAACAGCAAACCTCTGCAGCAGCATGAGAAGAGTCCCTACACACACAACAAAGCAGCAATCCGGCTGCTCAGTCTGACGTAACACCCTTTCAAAATAAGACTTCCGGGTCCAAACGCTCCACTGAAACAAAACAAACGGTTGAACGTGTGAACGATGGCGATCACCTCTTTCTTCACCTTTTCGTCGATAGGAAAGAGGTCAAAGACGATTACGCTGCTTTTTTAAAACTCAGATTTGTTTAAACAACCGCGGCGTTGGAGAAACACGAGGCTCGGACAGGAAATGATATTTTGAAAGTGTGTTACGTCACCACGGTTAGCTCGGGGCAGCACGGTGAAGGCATTCAAAGGTCTTTTTTAACCACTAATGCTGCTGAAAATAACAGCAAACCTCTGCAGCAGCATGAGAAGAGTCCCTACACATTTGTTTTTGTGTATTTTAATTTAATTCTAATTTATTTTCATGTTATTTATAATGATGCATTATTATAATCGTGTGCATGTGTCAGACCTCAGCATTTATCCTAACAACTAAACTAAACTCTTACACTTTTATGATTTTATCCTGTTTATTTAGTCATATTTATTCATATTTATTCACCCGATATTATTTTATTACAAAACAAACCAAACAAGAACAACTGCACTACATCATGTGAATATGTACATATGTACGTGTGCGGGACATTGCAGCTCTTCTGATCCTGGTTCAGTGTAAACGTGCGCGCTCACCGCTGTGGATCCCGATCCTCAGCCTCAGCTGCTGCTCTGAGCGGTGGCAGATCCTGAAGGTGCGGACGGCGTCCAGCAGGGCCAGGGACATGCGGGCGATCTCTCGGCCGTGCTGGTTCCCGTTCCTCACCGGCAGCCCGGACACCACCATGTATGCGTCGCCGATGGTCTCCACCTGGGGGCGCCGGAGAACCACAGACAACAGGTGAGAGTGTGAGAGGAACACTGGGGAAGTGCTTCCTCTGTGTTTCATTTTTTATTTATCTCACATGCAAACAAACGTCTTTTTAAATATATTTGAATGAAGAAGAAGAAGAAGAAGGAGGAGGAGAAGAAGAAGGAGGAGAAGAAGAAGAAGGAGGAGGAGGAGGAGGAGGAGGAGGAGAAGAAGAAGGAGAAGAAGACGAAGGAGAAGAAGGAAAAGAAGAAGAAGAAGACGCAGAAGAAGAAAAGACAAATAAGACGAAAAAGACGATAAATCCAAAAATGAAGAAAGAAAGAAAAAGATAAAGCTGAAGACACAAAGAAGACAGAAGAAGAAGAAGATGATGAAGAAGATGAAGATGATGAAGAAGAAGTAAAGACAAATACGATGAAGAACACGAAGAAAAACACAAAGACACAAGAAAGGAAGAGGAAGACAAAGATAAAGCTGAAGAACAAAAAGAAGATGAAGATGATGAAGAAGATGAAGATGATGAAGAAGTTGCCGACGTGTCACCTTGTAAACGTCAAAGTTGTCGATGATGGCGTCGAAGCAGGTGTAGAGGTCGTTCAGCAGAGTCACCACCTGCAGTCACAACAGCGTTTATGCTACACAGTGAGCTAACACTCAGGGGAGACCTACGCCGTAGGTACGCTCTAAGTCACGGGCCGTGTTACGTTCTGATACCAGGTAAAGTCTCAAATACCCTCCTCCCACTGTGCCTCCGTCCCGTGCCCCGTGCTTTAGGGTCCTTGTCCCCCCCTCCAGGCCCGTTTGTACTCACACTACCTGGGCCTCGGAGAATGCTTCTTGCTGCCTATAGGTCATCACGCCGTAACACGTCACACGCATTGATGACGTCATGGCGATGCGTGGCTTTGTTTCCAGATCTTTCCGTAGACCTCGGAGTTTTTGTGCGTCTTGTCGACTGTTTTTGAATCTTTTCATCGACCAAATCTGCAGTAAACACTCCACCTCCGCATCACACCAACGTGAACCTTTCACCGCCATTGTTTGAAATGTCCGCGCATGGTCCCTCCTTCTTTTTTCTACGTCCCAACAGGCGCACAGGAAATGACCTCAGAACCGCCGTAGGCCTCGTGCTCGCACACGTGTGCACGCTCGTGCTCGTACACGTGCAAACGTGCTTTACTAAAGCCCACCTCTCTCAGACGGGCCTTGGACGGCAAGCGTGCCGCTCCTAGACGTGGTACGGTTGCACTCACACTGGTCAAAGGAACCAGACTTTAACCGTGAAGCGTGTTTGGGCACGGGACTGAGGAACAGTGGGAGTGCGCCCTGAGTCAGAACGGACGCAGATGAAACCAGAGCAGAGTGAGAAACTAGTGATGTCCTGCGGGTTCAGTGTGTGTTTATGTGTTAATGACAGCAGTTACAGGAGTGGGGGGGCTCACCTGCATCGGGGTGCTCTCCGCGGAGATGGCAGTGAAACCCACGATGTCACTGAAGTAGATGGTGACGGAGTCAAAGGCCTCGGCCTGGACCGTCTCCCCGCGCTTCAGCTGCTCCGCCACGGAGCTGAGGAGAGGGAGGGGGGTGGGGGGGGTTACTATTATTATTATTATTATTATTAAAGCGGCAGGAGGCAGAGAGTAGACCACTTCCTGTCCTAAGCCCCTCCCACCTCACCACCACGTATATTAAAGTAATTGGTTAGAAAGGTCGTTGAGATGGTCGCCATGGTGATTTGACTAGATTAAGACAAATGGTGATACCTGTTAGTTGTCATGGTGACAGCACGGATCAGGAAGTGCGTCCCCACGCAGGGACCGCTGCTCGACTTTAGTCATAGTACTATGGGGTAGTATCTGTAGTACTGTGGTAGTATCTGTAGTACTGCAGTAGTACTCACTGAGGTAGTATCTGTAGTACTGCAGTAGTACTCACTGTGGTAGTATCTGTAGTACTGTGGTAGTACTCACTGTGGTAGTATCTGTAGTACTGCAGTAGTACTCACTGAGGTAGTATCTGTAGTACTGTGGTAGTACTCACTGTGGTAGTATCTGTAGTACTGCAGTAGTACTCACTGTGGTAGTACTGTGGTAGTATCTGTAGTACTGCAGTAGTACTCACTGAGGTAGTATCTGTAGTACTGCAGTAGTACTCACTGTGGTAGTATCTGTAGTACTGCAGTAGTACTCACTGTGGTAGTACTGTGGTAGTATCTGTAGTACTGCAGTAGTACTCACTGAGGTAGTATCTGTAGTACTGCAGTAGTACTCACTATGGTAGTATCTGTAGTACTGCAGTAATACTCACTGCGGTAGTATCTGTAGTACTGCAGTAGTACTCACTGCGGTAGTATCTGTAGTACTGCAGTAGTACTGTGGTAGTATCTGTAGTACTGCAGTAGTACTCACTGAGGTAGTATGTGTAGTACTGCAGTAGTACTCACTGAGGTAGTATCTGTAGTACTGCAGTAGTACTCACTGTGGTAGGATCTGTAGTACTGCAGTAGTACTCACTGCGGTAGTACTGTGGTAGTATCTGTAGTACTGCAGTAGTACTCACTGTGGTAGTATCTGTAGTACTGCAGTAGTACTCACTGCAGTAGTACTGTGGTAGTATGTGTAGTACTGCAGTAGTACTCACTGCGGTAGGATCTGGTAGAGCAGAGCCTCAGCCTTGCGCTTCTCCTCGTGGTACGCTTGCGTCCGCTCCTCCACCAGCTCCTCCAGGTTGTTGGCGTACTGCTCCATCCGCGACAGCAGGTTGTCCAGGATGTTGGTCCTCGACTCCCTGAACACACACAGCAAACGCAGATTAATCCGCCGCAGAAAATAGTCCCCGTATGGCCCCGGCTCTCTCAGGTGTATTTACCCATAACGATCCGAACTCACTTGTTCTGTTTGCGCAGCAGCAGGCGGATGTGGTTGAACTCGGGTCTCTCCGTCGGCTCCTCGGCCCAGCAGCGCTGCATCAGCTGGCCCAGCTCGGGGCTGTGACTCTGGGGGTCGACGGACGGCCGCAGGCAGGGCCACTCGCCCAGAACCACCCGGTCCACGATCTCTGCAGAGAGAGGGAGAGACGTTTAACGGATTCACGCCAATTTACACGTCTTTCTTCAGTGAATGGAAAGTTCAGGTCAGTGACTCGGGTGTGAGGTTATTAACAGGAGGCTGCAGAAGGCCCAGTTTTAGAGACAGAACTGGACAATCTGGGGAAACCACTGTCACGTCAGGGAGGAGGCTGAGTAACGCTCATGGGTGAGGTTCAACGTTGACGACGGGAAACACTCATGTTGATACAAAGTCCCCGTCCGAGGAAAACATCCGTAAAAACTCATTGAACAATGAACGAATGAACCCTGACACACTCTACACAGATCTGCAGCTTTTATTTACTTCATCCCACACCTTCTCCATATTGGTGTGGTGGTTTACACTGTTGCCTCACATTGAGAGGGTTCCCGGTTCAAATCCTGGTCATGGAGTTTGCATGTTGTCCCCGTGTCTGCGTGGGTTTTCTCCGGGTTCTCCGGTTTCCTCCCACAGTCCAAAGACGTGCAGGTGTTCGGTTCATTGATGACTCTAAATCACCCGTAGGTGTGAATGGTTGTCTGTCTCTGTTCGTCTCTATGTGTCCTGTGATAGACTGGCGTCCTGTCCAGGGTGGACCCCACCTCACGCCCGATGTCAGCTGGGATCAGCTCCAGCCCCCCGAGACCCGGACAGGGACAAGAGGTTGAAGATGAATGTATGAATGTTCTTTCAGTTTAGATTGTTGAATGAAGGGATGAAAGGGCAGCATTGTAAACCGGAGATAAGTGGTGTCTCAGACCTCCTCCTCTGGTTAGCCAAGGTCCAGTCCCAGCCTGGTCCTGGTCCTGGTCCTGGTGTCTCAGACCTCCTCCTCTGGTTAGCCATGGTCCAGTCCCAGCCTGGTCCTGGTCCTGGTGTCTTAGACCTCCTGCTCTGGTTAGCGATGGTTTCTCCACTTTTCAATAGATGCTTCTTTGACTCCTCTTTCAAACCATCTGTCCTCTCTGTCCAGGATGTGGACATTGTTGTCATCAAAGGAGTGGGCTTTCTCCTTGAGATGTTAGTGGGCAACAGAGTCCAGGCCTGGTCCCGGTCCTGGTCCAGTCCCAGCCTGGTCCTGGCTTTCTCCTTGAGGTGTGAGTGGGCAGCAGAGTCCAGGCCTGAGGAGGGAGCTCTCCTGTGTGGGGCCGTGCGTTCATGCAGTGGTTCTTTTGTTTCTCCAGTGTAGAGATCTTTGCGTCCCTCGCTGCATTAACAGCATAAAGCAGATCGCTTTTGTTTTTAATTATTATGAGTTGGAGTTGAAACCCACGTCTCCACGCTTCATCTGTGACTCCACTCTCAGTCTTTTCTGTCCTCTGCGGTTTTGGAAACACCAACGTTTCCATGTCAACTTTGAGCCTCTTTTAACTGCACGCACTGGCGTTTCCATTCGACCGCGAGCCCGTGTGAGAGAAATGAGGCCTTGGCTCAGACTGCAGCTGCTCTCAGAGCGCTCGACACTTCAGCTCCTGGAAAGTGCTTTGGGAAATGGAACTGGCGAGGACGAGCGACCGCTGAGTGACGGGGGCGTCTTCCAGCTGGCAGCGGAAACACAAAAGAAGAGTCCAGTCTCTCTCTCTCTGCACCTCTCAGTCGGACCGTCTCCCTCCCTCTGCCTCTCCTGCTGCATCAGGAGGTAATTGCCGGTTTCAGTCGCGTCAAGCTCCGTCTCTAATTTCCCTCATTCAGTCGCCGTCACGACTCCATCGCTCCGAATCCCTGCGTCCGGCCGCCGCCGACCCGCGCTTTTGTTCGGCTGCTGCTGTCGGCAGACACTGGAACATATCCATCCATCATAACCGTCTGATGCTTTGAGTCTTTGAGTCATTTCTGCTTCTTTGGTGTTTTGATGTTTAAAAATATAATTCATCATTTCGTTGTCTCTTAATAATAATAATTTCTCTAAATGAGAGGAACCATCCTGTCGGCTCTGTGCGAACCCAAACCAAAGGTGTGTGTGTGTGTGTGTGTGTGGGTGTGTGTGCTGAAGCTGCAGCGCGTTGATTTCTGTTTGTTCCATCTGCAGCAAAAAGACAAACGTCCAAACTGAACGTTCAGTCCTCCCGACTCCACCTCACTTCAGACCTCAGCTGAAAAAAACAACCCGAGACGTCAGGAAACTCCACTTTCCAGGATAAAGTGGTTTTGACCGACCAAACAAACTAATCCTTTAAGCTCCTTCCCACAGTTTTCACATCTGTAATTTATTCCTGCAGACACTTATCAGAGCAGCAACTGTGCTGTCAGCATGTGGCTCCCAGAGCACCGACACGGCCCCAGAATAGGTTTGTTCAGACCAGACTCTCTTTAGAAAGACACAAACACATCCATGGTGCTTTATGAGGACATTCACAGAGCCTCAGGACTTCACTCCTGATGCTTCCTGGTTCACCTCATCAACAACGGTCTAAAAACCGTAAAGATGTGATTCATGCAGACGTGAATAATGGTTTTTAAGTCCAACGGTGCCTCCTCCCAGCTGGGACCCTGGGCGCCCCCCTAGGGAGGTGTTCCAGGCACGTCCAGCTGGGAGGAGGCCTCGGGGAAGACCGAGGACCAGGTGGAGAGATTAGATCTCCACACTGGCCTGGGAACGCCTCAGGATCCCCCAGTTAGAGCTGGTTAATGTGGCCCGGGAAAGGGAAGTTTGGGGTCCCCTGCTAAAGCTGCTGCCCCCGGTCTAACGTGCATGAAGCTGGTGTTCAACGCCACTTTTGATCGTTAGCCCTTTTTTTGGGACAGAGGAAATGAGGCGGAGTCAAAGTCTGACAAGATGGCGACTCCCGTAGGCGAGGACGATTGGATCAAGTTGAGAGAACGGACCTCGACAGAGACTCTACGTCTGTTTTTATACAGTTTTTGATTCCCGAGGTTAATGGAACGCATCATAAGTGCTGACATCGGGCGTGAGGCGGGGTCCACCCTGGACAGGACGCCAGTCTATCACAGGACACATAGAGACGAACAGAGACAGACAACCATTCACACCTACGGGTGATTTAGAGTCATCAATGAACCGAACACCTGCACGTCTTTGGACTGTGGGAGGAAACCGGAGAACCCGGAGAAAACCCACGCAGACACGGGGACCACATGCAAACTCCACACAGAAGGGACCCAGCCGGGATTTGAACCAGGAGGTGACAGTGCTAACCACCACTCCACCGTGCCGCCCTTGAACTAGAAAAGAAAAGAGAGCTGATGTTCCTACAACACCACAGTTTGGTGTCAGGATCCCATCCTGGCAGTCCTTCCCTTTCCCTTTGGTTCGTGTGTTTGTCCCCCTCTGTCTGTGTTTCCCCTCTCTGTGTTTGTCTGTTTGGAGACGGGAGGCATGGTTCTGGACCAGCTGACTCCAATACCACTGATTACCTCCCCAACAGTATAAGAAGCCGGATGTGGGGCCGGATCGTTTCATCATCTACGCGGTATTGTGCTTTGTTCGTAGGCTCCTCTTTGTTGAAAGTGATTCAGCTCCTTGTTTTTCCACGTTCATCGTTTCTTTGTTTCTTTTTGTTTTAGTTACCCGTGATCCTGTTTCCCCGTCTGCTTGCCGACCACCCGCTCGTGTTTTCCCCCTGATCGTCTCGCTGTCGTTTGATTCTTCACCTTCACTGGACTCGCTCTGGAGAGCTGTACCTTCACCTGGACCCCGCTCCTTTCTCCCCTGCTCACCGGACACTTTTGTACATAGCTTTGTCATTAAAGACTCGTTAAGACCAGACTTTGTTTCCGTGTCTGCATTTGGGTCCCAGCTCTCCGTGTTTCTCCCAGAACCGTTCACGACATTTGGAGCGTTTTTAGTCTCCGCCATCACTGATGTCGTTGCGGCGAGAATCGACGCAGAGTTCGGCGTCGTTGCTGTGCGATGAACCGCCAGAAAAAACGTTTATTGATGAAAGGAATTAATAACAGTGATTAAGTTCCCACTCACTCTCCGTACACTGCGTCCTACCTTTGGGGCTGAGGGGGTCCCCCTCCAGGTAAAAGGCTCCTCGGCGCAGCGCCACCTCCTGGAGGACGATGCCGAAGCTGTAGACGTCTCCTTTCTGGGTTCCCTGAGGAGGAGGAGACTCCATCCGCAGCAGCTCTGGAGCCATCCACAGCCTCTCTGCAGATTTAAATGGATTTGAACCACGACATGAAACTTTAGGACACTTTAGGTCCTGAGGCAAAAGTTCTTACGCTAATTTTGTTTGGTTTTATTTCTGCATTTATCACTCATCAATGACTAAACTTGCATTTAGATTGGCTCCTTATCCGGTCTTTAAGTCCCATTAAAACTCTCGGTCGCACTCCCACTGTGCCTCCGTCCCGTGCCCCAGCACGTTTCATGGCTTAAGTCTGGTTCCTTTGACCAGTGTGAGTGCAACCGTACCACGTCTAGGAGCGGCACGCTTGCCGTCCACGGCCCGTTTGGGAGAGGTGGGCTTTAGTAAAGCACGTTTGCACGTGTACGAGCACGAGCGTGCGCACGTGTACGAGCACGAGCGTGCGCACGTGTACGAGCACGAGCGTGCGCACGTGTACGAGCATGAGGCCTACGGCGGTTCTGAGGTCATTTCCTGTGCGCCTGTTGGGACGTAGAAAAAAGAAGGAGGGACCATGCGCGGACATTTCAAACAATGGCGGTGAAAGGTTCACGTTGGTGTGATGCGGAGGTGGAGTGTTTACTGCAGATTTGGTCGATGAAAAGATTCAAAAACAGTCGACAAGACGCACAAAAACTCTGAGGTCTACGGAAAGATCTGGAAACAAAGCCACGCATCGCCATGACGTCATCAATGCGTGTGACGTGTTACGGCGTGATGACGTATAGGCAGCAAGAAGCATTCTCCGAGGCCCAGGTAGTGTGAGTACAAACGGGCCTGGAGGGGGGGACAAGGACCCTAAAGCACGGGGCACGGGACAGAGGCACAGTGGGAGGGCGCCCTAAGACTCTTTCCATCGTCAGGACGGGCCCCAACAAACAACAAAATACCTCACTGCAGCGATCGTCACGTGGAGGGCAGGAGAACCGTCCGGGTCAAAGTCTAACGTCACCCGTCAAAAGGAAAAGAGGCTTCTGGTGACGGAGATTGATGAGAACGGTTCTTTCTACTGTTTGTTTTTAAACAAAGCACTGCTTGTGTTTATATGACATTAAATAAAATCCTTCTTTTGTTAAATAAAAAAACAAACATGAAAAAGTTTTGGCATCAGCACTGAAACGTAACGAGCGCAGACGCAGCCCTCCACGATGAGAAATGACTCTGATACTGACGTGATTTCATGGATGAGTAACTTCCTGTGTGGGTGAAAGGGATGAAGCGTGGACTCACGGGCGTAGTAGGAATGAGCGTCTTTCCCCGAGTCGCTCTCAGATCTGAAGCTGGACAAACCGTAGTCTGTGATCTTCAGGACGAAGCGGTTGTCCACCACGCAGTTGGACGACTTGAGTTTCCCGTGAGAGAAGATGACGCTGTTGTGGAGGAACACCATGCCCTGCAGGGAGACGGAGGGGAGACGGAGGGGAGACGGAGGGTATGATAATAATGATGATGACGTCATTATTAAAGAACAGGAAGTAAGAAACGGACCTTGACGATGTCGTTGATGAGAGAATATTTGAACATCCAGTCGAGAGTGATGCTGTCGTTCTCCAAGATGTCCTGCAGACAGACAGGTAAACACACAGACAGGTAAACACACAGACAGGTAAACACACAGACAGTTAAAGACACACAGACAGACAGACGGGCAGACAGACAGGCAGGCAGGCAGACAGACAGACAGGTGTACCTGCAGACAGGCAGACAGACAGACAGACAGACAGACAGACAGACAGACAGACAGGTGTACCTGCAGACAGACAGACAGACAGACAGACAGACAGGTGTACCTGCAGACAGACAGACAGACAGGTGTACCTGCAGACAGATAGACAGACAGACAGACAGACAGACAGACAGACAGACAGACAGGTGTACCTGCAGGCTCCCTCTGGGACAGTACTCGGTGATAATGCAGGTGTTTGGAGGGTCGATGCACGAGCCGATGAACCGGGTCAGGTGTTCGTTCTGAACGTCCCGCATCTACGCAAACACAAAACACACACACACACACACTGTGACAGGTAAGAGACAGACAGGTGAAGACAGACAGACAGGTGAAGACAGACAGACAGGTCCAGAACCGTCACACACTCACATGTTTGAGCTCAAACAGGACCATCCTGTTCAGCTCGATGCGTTTCCTGTTGGTGTATTTGATGGCAACGAGGTTTCCCTGCAAACACACACACACACACACACACACACACACACACACACACACACACACACACACACACACGTTTAGACGACTAAAGGAGACGGTTAAGTTTAAACGATACAGAAATGTGACATGTTTTATCTTGGAGTGGAAAATGTGACTCTCGCTGTTTAAAAGTCACTTCCTGAATAGACAGGAAGTGACTTTTAAACAGCGAGTGATTCAAAGAGCTGATGACGTGTATGTCGGACACACTCAGCACACACTCACACACTCACACACTCACCTTATAGTATCCTGTCTTTGCAAAGACCTGCAGGTTCCCGTCTCCGGTCATCAGGGAGCCGTAGTTTGAGCCTCTCTGCAGACAGACACAGAGTTTAGACACGACTTTAGTCTGAAAATACTACGCCTTTATTGTGAAAATACTACGCCTTTATTGTGAAAATACTGTGGTGCAGACCAGAGACAGGGTGATCCGGCTGCCGCTGCGCAGAACCTTGTCCAGGTTGCTCATCTGGATGTCGTCCCAGGAAATCCTCCAGAGCTGAGCCACCAGCTCCTTCTCCAGCTTCATCCTCCTGCACACACACACACACACACACACACACACGCACGCACACACACACATGCACACACACACGCACACACACACACACACACACAGACACACACGCACGCACGCACACACACACACACACACACACACACACACACGCACACACACACACACACACGCACACACACACACACACACGCACACACGCATGCACACACACACACACACGCACACACACACACACACACACACGCACACACGCTTATATTCTTGTATAAAAGTGCTGAGGGAAGAGGAACCGTGAGCGCGGCGTGAACAGCTCACCTGTAGATGAAGATGGTGACAGTGAGGGTCATCGTGAAGATGAAGAAGAGCACGATTGAAACCATCTGATGGATGGTGACGGTCTCTGTCGGGGAGAGCACAGAGAGACTCTTAAATGACCTTTGACGGTGCGCTGTAAACCGCGTCGGCCATGTTGTTCTTCCTCACGAGCGACCGTAGCAACGCTCAACGCTGCTCGAACGTTACAGACGCATCCGGCGAAGTACTGGAAGTGAACGAGCCGCCATTACTGCTCTACTACTGTATGTGTGCGTTTACCTCATAAAGAGCGCCCCTGTCTGAGGCCGTACGGTCTACAGGGATTCAAACCTTTACCTCATGAAGAGCGCCCCTGTCTGAGTCCGTACGGTCTACAGGGATTCAAAGCTTTACCTCATGAAGAGCGCCCCTGTCTGAGTCCATACGGTCTACGCGGATTCAAACCTTAACCTCATGAAGAGCGCCCCTGTCTGAGGCCGTACGGTCTACATGGATTCAAACCTTTACCTCATGAAGAGCGCCCCTGTCTGAGGCCGTACGGTCCACGCGGATTCAAACCTTTACCTCATGAAGAGCGCCCCTGTCTGAGGCCGTACGGTCTACGCGGATTCAAACCTTTACCTCATGAAGAGCGCCCCTGTCTGAGGCCGTACGGTCTACAGGGATTCAAACCTTTACCTCATGAAGAGCGCCCCTGTCTGAGGCCGTACGGTCTACGTGGATTCAAACCTTCACCTCATGAAGAGCGCCCCTGTCTGAGGCCGTACGGTCTACAGGGATTCAAACCTTTACCTCATGAAGAGCGCCCCTGTCTGAGGCCGTACGGTCTACTTGGATTCAAACCTTCACCTCATGAAGAGCGCCCCTGTCTGAGGCCGTACGGTCTACAGGGATTCAAACCTTTACCTCATGAAGAGCGCCCCTGTCTGAGGCCGTACGGTCTACGCGGATTCAAAACTTTACCTCATGAAGAGCGCCCGTCTGAGGCCGTACGGTCTACGCAGATTCAAACCTTTACCTCATGAAGAGCGCCCCTGTCTGAGTCCATACGGTCTACGCGGATTCAAACCTTTTCCTCATGAAGAGCGCCCCTGTCTGAGGCCGTACGGTCTACATGGATTCAAACCTTTACCTCATGAAGAGCGCCCCTGTCTGAGGCCGTACGGTCTACATGGATTCAAACCTTTACCTCATGAAGAGCCTCCCTGTCTGAGTCCATACGGTCTACGCGGATTCAAACCTTTACCTCATGAAGAGCGCCCCTGTCTGAGGCCGTACGGTCTACGCAGATTCAAACCTTTACCTCATGAAGAGCGCCCCTGTCTGAGGCCGTACGGTCTACAGGGATTCAAACCTTTACCTCATGAAGAGCGCCCCTGTCTGAGGCCGTACGGTCTACGCGGATTCAAACTTTAGTCTGAAATACTACGACTTTAGTTTCAGACTCTTGTTTCTCATCGGTGAATCTTTCCGCCTCTAAAAACAGAAACTAAAAGACGCAGCATGTGACTGAAGTAAAGCTGGGAGCCTGTTTGGTCGACTGACTTGCGACGCAGACGGGGTTGTCGTTCTTGAAGCCGCAGACGGGAACATCTGGAGGACAGACACCACCGGGCCACTGCAGCGTTGTCCCGGGTATGGCGGTCAGCTGCTCCTCTGAACTGTTGTACACCAGAACTATCTGCAAAAAACAAAAACATGACAGGATGAGACGGCCTCCGGAGCAGCAGGGGGGAGAGACGGGGCGCCCACGCGGCGTGAAAAGATCCGGCGAGCAATGCTAGCTTAGCGCCTGGCTCTGCTAACGTTTCCGCTGCTCTTTTGGTCTTTACTGCAAAACCTCACTTCCGCGTCTCTCCGCAAGTTGGGTTATTTAGAAGTTTAAGTCTGCGGGGATTCGATCGGCAACATGATTTCTGGGAACCGAAGGGTCCCCGGTTCGAGTCCCTGTGTGGACCATGAATGGAGCATGGACTGGTGGCTGGAGAGGTGCCAGTTCATCTCCTGGGCACTGCCGAAGTGCTGTTGAGCAAGGCACCGAACCCCACAACAGCCCCCTCGCTCTAACATCTCTCCATTAATTGCATGTTTATAGGTCCGGTGTGTGTGTGTGCGTGTGTGTGTGTGTGTGTGTGTGTGTGTGTGTGTGTGTGTGTGTGTGTGTGTGTGTGTGTGTGTTCGTAATTCTGGCCTGTGTGTGTGTGTGCGTGTGTGTGTGTGTGTGTGTGTGTGTGTGTGTGTGTGTGTGAGTGTGTGTGTGTGTTCGTAATTCTGGCCTGTGTGTGTGTGTGCGTGTGTGTGTGTGTGTGTGTGTGTGTGTGTGTGCATACAGGTGTTTATGAATATGAATATAATAAGGCGTTGACCTGGAAGGCGCTGGTGTTGGTGTCGATCACGTCCCACAGAGCGAAGTCCGTCTCTCGGTCCCCGTTCTCGTCCAGGTGCACGAGTCCAGTGACGCCTGAGGGAACACGCAGAGTCCAAACAGAACCAGGGATTAATAATCCAGGAGGAGAGGAGGAGGAAGAAGAGGAAGAGGGGAGGAGGAGGAGAGGAGGAACCAGGGATTAATATGGAGCTACTCGGCCGGGTCTGACCAACCTGGCAACCCCACGGCTGGACTCCAGGAGACTCTAGATGGAGCCGTTCTGATCGTTCTACACATTCAACCTTTAATGTTTGTTTATTTGTTGAGAGGAGGAGGAGGAGGAGGAGAGGAGGAGGAGGAGGAGGAGGAGGAGGAGGAGGAGAGGAGGAGGAAGAGGAGGAGAGGAGGAGGAGGAGAAGAGGGAAGGAGGAGGAGGAGGAGAGAGGAGGAGAGAGGAGAGGAGGAGGAGGAGGAGAGGTGGAGGAAGAGGAGAGGAGGAGGAGGAGGAGAGGTGGAGGAAGAGGAGAGGAGAGGAGGAGGAGAGGAGGAGAGAGGAGAGGAGGAGGAGGAGGAGGAGGAGAGGAGGAGGAGGAGGAAGAGGAGGAGAGAGGAGAGGAAGAGGAGGAGAGGAGATGAGGAGGAGGAGGAGGAGAGGAAGAAGAAGAGGAGGTGGAGAAGAGGAGGAGGAGGAGAGGAGGAGAGGAGGAGAGGAAGAAGAAGAGGAGGAGGAGAGGAAGAAGAAGAGGAGGTGGAGAAGAGGAGGAGGAGGAGAGGAGGAGAGGAGGAGAGGAAGAAGAAGAGGAAGAGGAGAGGAGGAGGAGAGGAGGAGGAGGAGAGGGGGTCAACACTGATTTGTGGATGGAAAAAATGAAAATAGCCATAAGAGGTTAATTACAGCCAATTACGTGCGAGTGTGTGTGTGTGTGTGTGTGTGTGTGTGTGTGTGTGTGTGTGTGTGTGTGTGTGTGCGTGTGTGTGTGTTGGCTGTTAAGACTCGTCTCCATAGAAACAAGGCAATTAGGCGTGAGCAGAGAGCAGCAGTGGTCAGAGATCAAACAACGGCTCCAATCACACAAAATCATCACCACCAGGATTAATAACAATAATAATAATTACAGCCAATTACCAGTGTGTGTGTGTGTGTGTGTGTGTGTGTGTGCGTGTGTGTGTGTGTGTGTGTGTGTGTGTGTGTGTGTGTGTGTGTGTGTGTGTGTGTCTGTGTGTGTGTCAGTGTTCACAGGTGTCTTTTGCTTAGTTTGTACTTGAATCTTGAATCTTTCCTTGTGTGTCTATTGTATCAGTGACAATGGTGAAATACGCGTTGGATGAATGAATGAATGGATGAATGTATGAATGAATGGATGGATGGACGGGCGAACGAACATACAGACGAAGGAACGGACGGACGGACGAACGGATGAATGAATGGATGAATGGATGGATGGATTGTTAGAAGGATGGATGGATGAATGAGCTGGTGATGGACGTATGAAACAGTGTCTGAACATGCACAGTATAAATGTGTTGTGTGTGTAAAGGTCGTTTCTGTTGTCGTCGAACATAAAAGGAGAAATGTGAGGGGGTCAGACGATGATGAGGCGGCGGGCGGCGCTCGGATGTCTGTAGGTCGCACGCTGACATTTCAGAGACGGGCGCATCGGACGTGGGGGGAGGATGGGGGGAGGGGCAGGGTGGCGGACGGGGGGGGGGGTGTTGCTCCTGCTGCATAGATCTTATTAAAGTCATAAATTCATCCGCTGTGACTTTTATGTTCTCTGGTTAGTGATGCATGTGTGTGTGTGTGTGTGTGTGTGTGTGTGTGTGTGTGTGTGTGTGTGTGTGTATGTGTTTGTGAGCGTGCGTGTGTTTGTGTGTGTGTGTGTGTGTGTGTGTGTGTGTGTGTGTGTGTGTGTGTGTGTGTGTGTGTGTGTGTGTGTGTGTGTGTGTGTGTGTGTGTGTATGTGAGCGTGCGTGTGTGTGTGTGTGTGTGTGTGTGTGTATGTGCGTGTTTGTGTGCGTGTGTGTTTTTATGTGTGTGTGTGTGTGTTTGTGTGTGTGTGTGTGCCTGTGCATGTGCGTGTGTGTTTTTATGTGTGTGTGTGTGTGTTTGTGTGTGTGTGTGTGTGTGTATGTGCGTGTTTGTGTGCGTGTGTGTTTTTATGTGTGTGTGTGTGTGTTTGTGTGTGTGTGTGTGCCTGTGCATGTGCGTGTGTGTTTGTATGTGTGTGTGTGTGTGTTTGTGTGTGTGTGTGTGCCTGTGCATGTGCGTGTGTGTTTTTATGTGTGTGCGTCTTTCAACACTTTATTATACTTTATATAGAGTTTCAACACATTACTTGTATTATTATTATTATTATGTAGAGTTTGAACACTTTATTTTAATTATTATTATTATTATTAAAACACTTTCTAACACTTGTGTTGTGGTTCTGGTTCTGGGTGTGGACGGCCCTGGAGCAGCCTGTGACGTCACACCGCGCCCTCCTCTGCTCTGAACCGACGCGTCCACTTCCTGTGCGTCACATCCAAACAGAGGTCGTTTTGAGGTCGTGAGCCGATGACGGATGCGTCCGTCTGTCTGTGCTGGTCGCTGCATTAACATCGGTGCTGAACCGGACGGACACCGATCCGTCAGACGCGCTGAGACGTGGCCGTCCATTAGTTAATGGAGCGGAAACAGCCGAGCGAGCTGTAACCCGATCCCCGCACGGGCCCTGGCCCCCCCCCATCCTCTCCGGTCCTGGTCGTCATGGAAATGATCTCTGATGAAATCTCATCACTCCGCCTCACATCTCACTCTCCCATTCATGCTTCTCCCTCACATAACGGGTTCTCTGGGTCCAGATGGATGTAAACAGGTTCTCTGGGTCCAGATGGATGTAAACAGGTTCTCTGGGTCCAGATGGATGTAAACGGGTTCTCTGGGTCCAGATGGATGTAAACGGGTTCTCTGGGTCCAGGTGTGTGAATGTAAACGGGTTCTCTGGGTCCAGATGGATGTAAACAGGTTCTCTGGGTCCAGATGGATGTAAACGGGTTCTCTGGGTCCAGATGGATGTAAACAGGTTCTCTGGGTCCAGGTGTGTGAATGTAAACGGGTTCTCTGGGTCCAGGTGGGTGGATGTAAACAGGTTCTGAGGGTCCAGATGGATGTAAACTGGTTCTCTGGGTCCAGATGAATGTAAATGGGTTCTGAGGGTCCAGATGGATGTAAACGGGTTCTCTGGGTCCAGATGAATGTAAACAGGTTCTCTGGGTCCAGATGAATGTAAATGGGTTCTGAGGGTCCAGATGGATGTAAACAGGTTCTGGGTCCAGATGGATGTAAACGGGTTCTCTGGGTCCAGATGAATGTAAACGGGTTCTCTGGGTCCAGATGAATGTAAACAGGTTCTGGGTCCAGATGGATGTAAACGGGTTCTCTGGGTCCAGATGAATGTAAACGGGTTCTCTGGGTCCAGATGAATGTAAACAGGTTCTCTGGGTCCAGATGGATGTAAACTGGTTCTGAGGGTCCAGATGGATGTAAACAGGTTCTCTGGGTCCAGATGAATGTAAACGGGTTCTCTGCACACAGAACCTTTGTTCCTCTGCAGCGTGTTAAGCACACAGGAACCACCGGCGCTGGTCGGGTTTTCAGCAGACCTGTTTTGGTCCTGGAACCTGTTGCCTAGTAACAAGGATCACCTCATCCCAGTGTTTGTCCTATGAATCAAAGATGAGAACGGGCCGACAGACCTCATTAGAACGTCAGCGCTCCGCGGGTCAGACTCGGTTACACAGACACCTACAGCACGAACGCACCTGATCATCTACGGCAGCCGGGAGGGGACACGAGGGACGGGGGAGACTTCTGCCCCTGCTCCCCCTCCACGTGCCGGAGCGACTCAGACAGGTTCACAATGTGTGTGTTTGTGTGTTTGTGTTACTTTAGTCTTTAGTCGTCTAAACGTAACCGTCGTCTTTAGTCACAGGGGCCAGTAGGTAAGTCTTTAAAACACTCTTTAATAAACTCTGGCTTCACTAACGACGCTGCTGCTACTTTTTGTGTCACAACATGGTGAAAAATGTCTTTAAATGTTAAAAATATTCAGTTTAATGTGAAATCAAACAGAGAAAATCTGAGATTTGTAGGTTTCAGAGGCTGAAAACAACTTTTTCTGATGAAAACTTAAAAGAAAAATGACTTCATGGGTAAATTCATGTGAGATTATAGAAACAAAAATAAGATTAAATATGTTCATAGATCCAAATGTGACCAAAGAAAGTGTTTGAATGTATGCAGGGTTTCTGCAGCTTTAACTAAAGTCACATTCAAACATTTCCAGACTTTTCCACATCAAACCAAAGTCAATCCCAAAGGAAGGAGCCCAGTGCTGCTTTGTTGTGTGTGTAGGGACTCTTCTCATGCTGCTGCAGAGGTTTGTGTTATTTTCAGCAGCATTAGTGGTTAAAAAAGACCTTTGAATGCCTTCACCGTGCTGCCCCGAGCTAATCACTGTTAGCCACGTCCGGCTGTTAGCATCTCTCCTGGATTTCTACCTTAATGGTTGTTACAGAAAAAACTGTCTCAGTGGATTATTGATGATTACAGTGCAGACTGTAAGGAACCGATGTTGTGGGTTACCTGTGTATAAACTGCTCCTATAGGTGGAAGCAACAGCCTTCTGATCCAGAATATCACCTTTAATGCGAGGGGCCGCATTTCACAGCAGGGGTGCTGAATACGGCACAACACCGGTGTTACACTTTAAAGCGCGGCACATCTCATCTCATCTCATCTTCAGCCTCTGATCCTGGATCAGGTCTCAGGGGCAGCAGCTCCAGCAGGGGACCCCAAACTTCCCTTTCCCGGGCCACATTAACCAGCTCTAACTGGGGGATCCTGAGGCGTTCCCAGGCCAGTGTGGAGATCTAATCTCTCCACCTGGTCCTGGGTCTTCCCCGAGGCCTCCTCCCAGCTGGACGTGCCTGGAACACCTCCCTAGGGAGGCGCCCAGGGTTCATCCTTACCAGATGATCCTGAACCACCTCAACTGGCTCCTTTCAACGCAAAGGAGTAGCGGGTCTGAGCCACGGCCTCAGATTTAGAGGTGCTGATCCTCATCCCGGCCATTTCCCACTCACACTGACCAACGACGCCAACATGAACGCGCTGAAACAGCCCCGCCCTCTGAACGCGCTCTCGTTTCTGTTGAAGTGACTAAACGGGCCAGTGTGGCAGCGTTGTGTCACATCGCTCTCTTTTCATCCGCCTCCTCCACACTTTTGCAGCAGGTTCTGTCATTTTCCGGGTCTCAGCGCGGAGGTCGACCCCTGAGCGAAACCCGTGTGAAGTGTGTGTGTGTGTGTGTGTGTGTGTGTGTGTGTGTGTGAAGCATCAGCTCTGACTCATCTGTCAGAGAATCATTATCAGCCCGGAGCAGAGAGCCCTTATCAGGCGGCCTCCCTCACAGGTGCTGTCAGAGACGAGCTGTGGGGCTGCAGGGAGGCTAAAGGACGCCGCCGCGCAGTGATGGACGTCCACGGTGGAGAAAGGAGAGACGGGCGGAGGAGCGGAGATAGGAGAGCGGAGCGCTGTTTTTAGGGAGGGGTGGGTCTCCTCCACCATCTTCCAGGGGCTTCTGACCACGTGACGAGGAGAGAAGAGAGGGAACGAAGGATGAAACGACAGAAATGAGACGGAGAGAAAAGAGAAGACAGGAAATGAAGGGCTGTAACTGAAGATTCACACTTTACCTTCAGCAAAACTCTCCTTTAGTCGTCTAAACTTAACCGTCTCCTTTAGAGAATAAACTTAACCGTCTCCTTCTGGACGTGACTTTTTAAAGCTTCTTTAATGGTCGACCTGAAAATGTCAAACGTGTTTATTGAAGCTGCGTTTCCCTCACTTCACTCACAGTTTGGGTTTCTTTGACCCCGGGGTCACGACGAGGCCACGCCAGCAGAGGCGCTGACGGAGGGAAAACAAACAAGCTGTGGACGCACCGCTGACCCTGAACGCACTTACAGAGTTTTCACCAGGACCGGAAACTGTGATGAAAAGGAAAAAGCAACAAAAACCAGAATCAGTGAAATACTGATGGGTCGATTGGCTGAGACGAGGAGCGAGTTGGCGTTGTGGGCGCCGTGGGCGGGGCCAAGGGTCGGACCAGACCGAGGGTGGAGACTCTGTGAGTTTAGTTACAAACAGAGGTAGTTGGTGGAGTTTGGTGTCAGTCATCAGCTGGATCTGCGGCTGACGCGCGGAAACCTGGATCTGCGGCTGACGCACGGAAACCTGGATCCGCGGCTGACGCGCGGAAACCTGGATCTGCGGCTGACGCGCGGAAACCCGGATCTGCGGCTGACCCATACCAGAGCGAGCGGAGCGAGGGCTAGGGAGTGGCATCTGAACCGCAGGCTCGCTCCGGTGCAGTGGGTCCGGCCAGGTTCCCAAATCTTCTTCCAGAACCTTTCATGGAGTTTTTCCTGAAAACCAAAGAGACGCTGAAAAGATGGCTGCCAGTCCGCTCCACTCAGCGGATTGACTGAGATGGGAGCTGAAATAAAAAGCTCATCAGACTGTCGCCCTTTTCTGCGCGGATAACGCACTTCATCTGTCATCCACGTATTTACTTCTGTAGAAATTACGTCTGGAATTTTGGGGCGGGCCGGTGGACCAGTGGTTGGAGTGGTTCCCCCACGTAAAAGAAGCGAAGGTCCTCGGGTTGGACTCCGACCTGCGGCCCTCTGCTTAACGTCTCCCCCCTCTCTCTCACTCTATTTCCTGTCCTTCCTAAATGATAAAGGCTTGAAAAACTACCAAAGGTATAATCTTTAAGAAACGACGTCCAGAGCAAAGAAGAGAATCAGGAGACGTAGCATCAGATGCCAAACTCCCCGGCGGAGCAGGACGCACGGGCAGACGGCGTCACCCTGCATCCTCGTCACCTCCGGCGGCGTGTCATGATGAGTTTGACCTCGGGGTCGGCAGTCATTTCATGTGAGAGGGTGAGCGGGTGAGAGGGTGTCGCTGTGCTCAGGCGGCGAGGGCTCACTTTGGAGCGACGCTCTTCAGAGAACATCCTTTCGTGTCAAAAGCCTTCGTCGTTAATGAAAGCCTGAGTGTAAACGGAGGCGAGCGATACCTCCCACGCCGTGACAACTCTTCAATCCACACTTCAAAGACCAACAACACCTTTCACAGTCGAGCTGATGGGATGATCTGTCTGTCTGTCCGTCTGTCTGGTCTATTACAGGCAACAGAAGCATCGCTGCAGTGTTAGCCTACCGTTAGCTAGCAGCTAGCTACACGCTGTTAAAAGCTTAAAGTCCTATTCTGCTGTCCCCTGGTTTCTGTCATATATATGTTTTTTTATTTATTTATTTGTTTATTTCGGGCGTGTCAGTTCGATAAATCATCATCTCACATTATCTGAGTTTACAGTGACGGAACGGGAAAACAGGAAAAGCAAAAGCGTTGTTTTCGGCGCCGTTGCTTCATGGTTTCTTGTTTCCGGGTCTAAAACCACTGCAGTGGAGTGGGGAGCACGTGCAGACGAGAAGCACGATAGTAACCCCAGGAACGCTGTTTAAACACACGAATAATCAGGAACTGAAGGAGTTCTCTAGGTCTGTTAACGGGGGATGAGGACTCTGATTCGGGTACAGTGTTTACGTGGTGTTTGACCTGAACCTGAATATGATCTGGTTCTTAAACTGCAGGGAAACAAACTGTGTGTTTCTTTCCAATGCTACGCTGACGACACACAGATATACCTCTAACTGAGACCTGAGAAGCCTGTTTGTTGTTTTAGACTGCAGGGAAACACACTGACTGATGACACAACCTTTAACTTGCACAAAAAAGTCAAAATAGATAAATAAATAAATAAATAAAGGCACTGACCGTGGAAGGTTCGATTCCACATCCTCTTGGTGACGACCTTCCCCGGAGGACGCCCGGCGGACATGGACATGGTCTCGTTCAGGGCGTGAGTGTAGAGCATCAGACCGTCGTAAAATCCTCCGGCGATGATGTTCATCTGAGGAGGAGAGAACAGGAACACTGAGGGAGGAGCTAAAGGCTTTTATTCACTCTCTCTGGGGCTGATCTGACTTTACTGTGTCTGATGGTGTCTGAAGGTTTAACTTAAAGTCACTAAAAAGACGTTTCACCTCTCATCCAAGAGGCTTCATCAGTTCATGTACGCATCTGACCAGGACCAGGACCAGGACCAGGACCAGGACCAGGACCAGGACCAGGACCAAGACCAGGCTGGGACTGGACCAGGACCAGGACCAGGCTGGGACTGGACCATGGCTAACCAGAGGAGGAGGTCTGAGACTCCACTTCTCTCCAGTTTACAATGCTGCCCTTTCATCCCTTCATCCAACGATCCAACCTCAAAGAACAACTGTTCACAAACGTCCTCCTGTGACTCCAACCACTGTGGTTCACACTCAATAGAGACCTAACCAAGTCCAGACCTACTTCCACCAACCACTGGACCAGGACCAGGAGCAGGACCAGGACCAGGTACAGGACCAGGACCAAGCTGAGACTGGACCAGCACTAACCAAGTCCAAACAATGAAATGCAGATATGAGTGACACTTCTGTTTGGCTAATCTTTAGCTAAGCTAGCTAGCTAACCAGCGAGCTCCTTCCACCGTCCTTTCGTGCTTCATGTGATCCAGAAAATGAGCCAAACGCAGTCGTGGGTCGTCAGGCTTCTACGCTGAGACGAATGCGTGTGGATGGAGCGTTATGTTGTTTAGCGGATTCCCCCGCGCTTTAACGCTACACGCCAGGAGAGTGGAGACGAACCTTCGGTTAATGGCTGTTGCTACGGTTACTACAGTCGCTCCACAGGGCAGAGATCCGTTCACGCCACTGATGTGATCACATATGAGCCCCGTCAAATATGAACGTGAAAGATCGGATCTGATTATTACACTTAATGTCAGGATCCAGGTCCTGTCGGTCCCTCTGTCTGTTTCTCTATGCATGTGTCTCCCCTGTGTGGTTGTTGGTCTGGACCAGGTCGGCGTGGTTCCCCCCCGGCTGTATCCAGTTCCTCTGATCACCTCCCTGGGTATAAGACGCCGGAGGTGACACACATTCGGCGCCAGACCGTTCTCATTTACGTAGTAACTGCTCGTCGGTTGGCTCCCATTTCTCGTTCTATTGCATTTTCGCTTTGTGTTGTTTGTTTGTTAATTATTGTTTCTTTGTTCTTTCCCTCCGTAGTTCCCCAAGATCCCGTTCCCTCGTCCAGATCCCCGACTGTTCGTATGTTACCCGTTCCTCTTTCCCTCGACAGTCTCGTTATTCTCAGTTAGCGGATATTACCGCGAAGTATCGACGTTCCTCTGAAGGTCAGGAGCGACAGAGTGAAGTTAAAATAAAATAACTGTCTGATTAAATATAGTTTTTAAAATCAGTTCTGTTGGAAACAGCATGAATCCCTGTTTAATGGTTAAAACCATGAAAGGCTGGAGATCAGAGAACTCCCGCTGCTGATGTCACGCTCCTGTCTGATTAAAGTCAGTGAGCGTGCTCCAGAGCGAGGGACGGAGGACGTTCACATCACCAGAGTACCGCGGAGACACTGAGGCTGTGCACAGGTCAAAGGTCGTCTGTAGGTTAGAAAAGTATAATTTAATTCAGCGTTCGCTCCAGATCCTCCACAGGGATCACAGAAGTGTCATCACGTCACATCTGTGTTCTGCAGCATCGAGCTCCGGCTCTGATAACTACATTAACGTCCCTCTGCCGTCTGTGCACTGCTGATTACACACACACACACACACACACACACACACACACAGACACACACACACACACACACACACACACACACACACACACACACACACACACACACACACACACACACACACACACACACACACACACACACACACGCACACACACACACACACACACACACACACACACACACACACACACTGATAATGGAGCTGATTGCAGCGTTATGGGAAGTGTCAGGTAACCCGTATTCAGCAGCTGATTGTTGCAGAGGAACAGTCCAGAGGCCCAGGATGTGTTGAGCCGAGCGAAGCACAAAGGTGGAAACATGGAAATGAAACGGGACAGAAAGGACGTTCTCATCAAATCCACGCAGAGGGCTGGTCCGAGTGTGGATGGACTCGGCTGCTCGACGTCCAGTAAAGGGTAAAATCATCCCAGGGTCTTTTTAAGCACTTCCATACATCAAATAAACCGCAGAGATAGTTTTTCTCCTGTAACAACTATTTAGGTAGAAATCCAGGAGAGATGCTAACAGCCGGACGTGGCTAACAGTGGTTAGCTCGGGGCAGCGCGGTGAAGGCATTCAAAGGTCTTTTTTAACCACTAATGCTGCTGAAAATAACAGCAAACCTCTGCAGCAGCATGAGAAGAGTCCCTACACACACACAACAAAGCAGCATCAGCGTAGTTAGTGAAGCCAGAGTTTATTAAAAGAGTGTTTTAAAGACTTACCTACTGGCCCCTGTACCAGCTCCTCTCATAGTAAAGTCCATTACAGTGGAAGGAGCCCATTGCTGCTTTGTTTAGTGTGTGTGTGTGTGTGTGTGTGTGTGTAGGGACTCTTCTCATGCTGTGTGTGTGTGTGTGTGTGTGTGTGTATGTGTGTGTGTGTGTGTAGGGACTCTTCTCATGCTGTGTGTGTGTGTGTGTGTGTGTGTGTGTGTGTGTGTGTGTGTGTGTGTGTGTGTGTGTGTGTGTAGGGACTCTTCTCATGCTGTGTGTGTGTGTGTGTGTGTGTGTGTGTGTGTGTAGGGACTCTTCTCATGCTGCTGCAGAGGGTTGCTGTTATTTCCAGCAGTGCTGCAGGAACACGTTCACACGTGTGGCTCTGGTTTCTGTTGTTGTTTCAAGCTTTAAAGCGTCCAAAGTGTCAGAAACGTGAGAGACATTTGCACACAAACACACACCCTCAGGGGGGTGAGGGTGGGGTGGGGGGGGGGGGGGGGGGGGGGGGCAGGACTCAGGAGGCTGTGGACATGCAGAATCAGCACCAGGCTTGAACTCGAGGACCAGCGGCCTTCAGAAAACATGACCACAGATTTGATTTTCCCATATCTGTCTGTGTGCGTCACCTTTAAGAACGTGACATCACAGGTGAGGGGAGGAACCAGGACTGAGGGTAGATCCAGAGCTTTGCCTTCCTCAGCTCTCTTTTCATCACAACAGAAAAAGGAGAAATCAGCAAAAAGATGTGTGCAGATTTAAAATAGCATCGTTGAAATCTAGTCTGCGGCCTGAAGGGCCGATGGAGACGGACAGAGACTCCGTGACAGACAAAGAGCCAGGGAAGAGCGGCCGCAGCTCAGGGCGTCTCGTCTTTTTTTTACATTCTACTAATCAGTTCGTCCGTTTTCACTTTTAGTCATTTTTAGTCACACACACGCACGCATGCAAGCACACGCTCTGACACACACAAACACACACACGTGCAGACACAGACAGACAGACAGGCGCGCACGCACGCACACACGCACACACACAAACTCACCAGTGAGTCCTCCACGGTGTAGTTGAAGGTCTTCCTGGCGTCCGTCTTCAGGTTGCGGACGAACTCTCTGTACTCGCGGTTCTGAGGCTCTCGGTACGTCAGGATCTTCACGCTCTGGAAAAAGGAAGAGGAGGATTCAAACCGACGCTCACGCTTCAGGAAACGTTGGAGAGCGAGGGAGAGGGAGACTCAGAGAAGAGAAGAGGAAACAGAACCAACGGGGAATCAAACGTGTGGAACAAAAGTCTGTCCTCGTGTTCTTTGACTGCGTTTGGAAACAGGAAGTGGAGCGTTTGTTCTGTTTACGTTTATTATCGTCACCTGTGACCTGGAGAACACTGTTGTCACAATATTACAGTTCTATTAAAGTCACACTTTGACTAATATCATGATAAACCTCTGCAAAATATTATTAATTCTGTTTTAATAATTCAAATGTAAACAAATATCAACTGGAACATTTGGATGGTGTTAGTCCCCTACACTGGGGATGATGAGATATGTATATGTATATATTTCATTTTGCATCAATTTTTACTAATTTTGCATCAGTTTTCAGTCATTCTGCATCTGTTTTTAGTCATTTTGCATCTGTTTTGAGTCATTTTGCATCAGTTTTCAGTCATTTTGCATCTGTTTTGAGTCATTTTGCATCAGTTTTCAGTCATTTTGCATCTGTTTTGAGTCATTTTGCATCTGTTTTTAGTCATTTTGCATCTGTTTTGAGTCATTTTGCATCAGTTTTCAGTCATTTTGCATCTGTTTTTAGTCATTTTGCATCTGTTTTTAGTCATTTTGCATCAGTTTTCAGTCATTTTGCATCTGTTTTTAGTCATTTTGCATCTGTTTTGAGTCATTTTGCATCTGTTTTTAGTCATTTTGCATCTGTTTTGAGTCATTTTGCATCTGTTTTGAGTCATTTTGCATCTGTTTTGAGTCATTTTGCATCAGTTTTTAGTCATTTTGCATCTGTTTTGAGTCATTTTGCATCTGTTTTGAGTCATTTTGCATCTGTTTTGAGTCATTTTGCATCAGTTTTTAGTCATTTTGCATCTGTTTTGAGTCATTTTGCATCTGTTTTGAGTCATTTTGCATCAGTTTTTAGTCATTTTGCATCTGTTTTGAGTCATTTTGCATCAGCTTTTAGTCATTTCATTATAATCTCATGGTAAACAGGTGTGTGTGTGTGTGTGTGTGTGTGTGTGTGTGTGTGTCTGCGGTGGGAACAATGTGAACTGAGGATTTGAAATGATGAAAACGTTTTTTTGTGGCGTTCATGAACCGAGCGTTCCGGTAAGTTCTGCATCTGAACTCCAACTCATCCATCCACCCACTCATCCATCCTCCGACTCATCCAACCTCCAACTCATCCATCCTTAACTCATCCAACCTCCAACTCATCCATCCACCCACTCATCCAACCTCCAACTCATCCATCCTCCTACTCATCCTTCCTCCAACTCATCCATCCTCCAACTCATCCTTCCTCCAACTCATCCATCCTCCAACTCATCCATCCTCCAACTCATCCAACCTCCAACTCATCCATCCTTCGACTCATCCATCCTCCAACTCATCCTTCCTCCAACTCATCCAACCTCCAACTCATCCATCCTTCGACTCATCCATCCTCCAACTCATCCATCCTCCAACTCATCCATCCACCCACTCATCCATCCACCCACTCATCCATCCACCGTTGCCTGAGTTGCCTCGTTGCCTAAGTTCCTGAGTTGGCCCTGAGTTGCCTCGTTGCCTGAGTTTGCCTCGTTGCCTGAGCGTCTTCTGGCGGTTCTGTTCCCCCCCATGTCTTGCCAGACACTTGTTGCTTTAACTTGTGGAGCCCCTTTGTCAAAATAAACACTTTTGACGCACCTCTCTCACCTGCCTGCCTCTGCTTTAGGGTCCAGCTGTCAGCAGGTCCATAACAAATACGACACGGCAGAGCTTACTTTGTGGTCATTTTGTCTCTTTGTGGTCATTTTGTGTCTCTGTGTGGTTGTTTTGTGTCTCTTTGTGGTTGTTTTGTGTGTCTTTGTGGTTGTTTTGTGTCTCTTTGTGGTCATTTTGTGTCTCTTTGTGGTAATTTTGTGTCTCTTTGTAGTTGTTTTGTGTCTCTTTGTGGTTGTTTTGTGTCTCTTTGTGGTTGTTTTGTGTCTCTTTGTGGTTGTTTTGTGTGTCTATGTGGTTGTTTTGTGTCTCTTTGTGGTTGTTTTGTGTCTCTTTGTGGTTGTTTTGTGTCTCTTTGTGGTTGTTTTGTGTCTCTTTGTGGTTGTTTTGTGTGTCTATGTGGTTGTTTTGTGTCTCTTTGTGGTTGTTTTGTGTCTCTTTGTGGTTGTTTTGTGTGTCTTTGTGGTTGTTTTGTGTGTCTTTGTGGTTGCTTCATTTCTCTTTGTGCTCAGACTATGACTCATCCAAATCCAGGACGTTCTGTCATCACTCCAATTGAAGCATCACAGTATTCATCTCACACTGATGATCTTCACACGGAGGTGGAGAGAGGACGGAGAGACGGAGGCGGAGGAGAGAAACATCCAATTTGTCACCTGCCTGACACGTCTCGTAAACACCTCAGACGAGGAGCGTCAGCAGAGAATAAAAGCAATTTCATGTCGAAGAGACGTGAAGGCGGAGGTGAGAGGAGACACTTGAGAGGAACCTGGGAAATCAGGTGGTGTGAGCGGCAGACGTCACGGCCCCGCGCTGCCTCAGGCCGGTGTTTGACCCCTCGCCCTCCGCGCTGTGAGAGGAGGAGCACTCGGCCTCAGGCGCAGCTCCAGGGGGCTGCTCCTCGCACTGAACCTTTACATGTTTGTGTCCAGCGTTCAAAAGGCTTTCACTCACTGTTCATGTGGGCACCTGACGATTGTTTTAACACCAGCCAGTGTGTGCTCATTTTGCATCCATTCCTAGTCATTTTGCATCAATTTCTAGTCATTTTGTATCAATTCTTTGTTATTTTGCATCTATTTTGAGTCATTTTACATAAATTTTAGTCATTTTGCATCCATTTTTAGTCGTTTTGCATCAATTTTTTGTCATTTTGCATCAATTTTTAGTCATTTTGCATCAATTTTAGTCATTTTGCACCAAATTTTAGTCATTTTATATCAATTTTAGTAATTTTGCATCAATTTTAGTAATTTTGCATCTATTTGTGGTCATTTTGCATCAATTTTTAGTCATTTTGCATCAATTTTAGTCATTTTGCATCAATTTTTAGTCATTTTGTATCAATTTTTAGTAATTTTGCATCAATTTTTGTAATTTTGCATCAATTTTTAGTCATTTTGCATCAATTTTTAGTCATTTTGCATCAATTTTTAGTCATTTTGCATCAATTTGTAGTCATTTTGCATCAATTTTAGTCATTTTGCATCTATTTTTAGTCATTTTGCATCAAGTTTTAGTTGTTTTGCATCAATTCTTGCTCATTTTGCATCAATTCTTAGTCATTTTGCATCAATTTTTGTCATTTTGCATCCGTTTCTTCTGTCGGGTTAAAGCGTAAGTAACTAAAGTTGCAGAGAATTCATTTGCGTTTGGAAACGTAGCTCAGCACCTGGAAGGCATCCCTGGCGACGGCGTCGTCCTCGTCCCCGCGGGCCCACGGCTGCCCGTGTCTGGAGTTCAGACTGTCTCCGAACACGTCGATGTAGAAGAAGACGTACTGCTCGTGAGGAAGGTCGGCCCGTCGGAACTCCACCATCAGCTTCCTGAAGGTGTCGGGGGAGCAGCAGACAAACATCACTGTGAAGAAGAGGAGAGAGTTTGACGTTTAACGTGGAGCGACCGAAACAAACGCAGGACACGAAGTTCCTTTATCGTCAGAACGAGTCTGACATTAGTTTTACATCTGAGCCTTTACAGCATCACAGAAGAGACAGAAGACAAAAGAGATGAGTGCGAGATGTTACGTCAGTGGAAATGTGCTGAGCGAGTGATGTTGGGATGACACCCAGACTCTGAACCTGGGGAGAGGGGGAAGTCCTTCATTTTAGAGAGGATGGATTTGGTAACAAAAAGGCACAAAGTGACATAAAAAGACACAAAATGAAACAAAGTGACAACAAAATGAGCACAGACAGAGGTCACAGAGCTGTGAGGTGTGTAGGAGTGTTGTGTGTGAGGTGTTGGGGCCTTGTGTGGGTCCGTCCCAGAGCTCCACTGCTCCTCAGTCTCAGCGCCGCAGCCTCAGGAAGTCTCCGGAGGCGTGAGGACATTCCTCCTCCGGCCGCTCCCGTTCCTGCGCCTCTGTTGTTCCAGGCTTTAATAACCTCTGAGCAGGAAGTGGACGTGGAACCACAGGAACCACAGAAACCACAGGAACCACCGGGGGCTGAAAGCTTCGCCCCATTGATCCTGAGCGCACAAACCCCTCCCTGCTGCCACCGCCGCCTTTAAACAGGCAGACTGTCTCTTTATCAGCACCGCCTCCATTCATTCATATTTCTGAAATACTGCGACTTTTGTCGGGCGGTGGATTTGTCCAAAACTCCAGACTTTCACCTGAGGACTGGGGTTCGTGTCCCCTTGGTCTCCTGGATGTTCTGACCCTCACCATGACCTTTCCTCTCACCCTCACCCTCACAGTGACCTTTCCTCTCACCCTCACCCTCACCGTGACCTTTCCTCTCACCCTCACCGTGACCTTTCCTCTCAGCATCACCGTGACCTTTCCTCTCACCCTCACCGTGACCTTTCCTCTCACCATCACCGTGACCTTTCCTCTCACCCTCACCGTGACCTTTCCTCTCACCCTCACCGTGACCTTTCCTCTCACCCTCACCGTGACCTTTCCTCTCACCCTCACCGTGACCTTTCCTCTGACCCTCACCGTGACCTTTCCTCTCACCCTCACCGTGACCTTTCCTCTCACCCTCACCCTCACCGTGACCTTTCCTCTCACCCTCACCTTTCCTCTCACCCTCACCGTGACCTTTCCTCTCACCCTCACCCTCACCGTGACCTTTCCTCTCACCCTCACCCTCACCGTGACCTTTCCTCTCACCCTCACCCTCACCGTGACCTTTCCTCTCACCCTCACCGTGACCTTTCCTCTCACCCTCACCCTCACTGTGACCTTTCCTCTCACCCTCACCGTGACCTTTCCTCTCACCCTCACCCTCACCGTGACCTTTCCTCTCACCCTCACCCTCACTGTGACCTTTCCTCTCACCCTCACCGTGACCTTTCCTCTCACCCTCACCGTGACCTTTCCTCTCACCCTCACCGTGACCTTTCCTCTAACCCTCACCCTCACCGTGACCTTTCCTCTGACCCTCACCCTCACCGTGACCTTTCCTCTCACCCTCACCGTGACCTTTCCTCTCACCCTCACCGTGACCTTTCTTCTCACCCTCACCCTCACCGTGACCTTTCCTCTCACCCTCACCGTGACCTCTGCTCTCACCCTCACCCTCACCGTGACCTTTCCTCTCACCCTCACCGTGACCTTTCTTCTCACCCTCACCCTCACCGTGACCTTTCCTCTCACCCTCACCCTCACGTGACCTTTCCTCTCACCCTCACCGTGACCTTTCCTCTCACCCTCACGTGACCTTTCCTCTCACCCTCACCGTGACCTTTCCTCTAACCCTCACCGTGACCTTTCCTCTAACCCTCACCGTGACCTTTCCTCTCACCCTCACCCTCACCGTGACCTTTCCTCTAACCCTCACCGTGACCTTTCCTCTCACCCTCACCCTCACCGTGACCTTTCCTCTCACCCTCACCCTCACCGTGACCTTTCCTCTCACCCTTACCGTGACCTTTCCTCTAACCCTCACCGTGACCTTTCCTCTCACCCTCACCCTCACCGTGACCTTTCCTCTCACCCTCACCGTGACCTTTCCTCTGACCCTCACCCTCACCGTGACCTTTCCTCTCACCCTCACCGTGACCTTTCCTCTCACCCTCACCCTCACCGTGACCTTTCCTCTCACCCTCAACCTCACCGTGACCTTTCCTCTGACCTTCACCGTGACCTTTCCTATGACCCTCACCGTGACCTTTCCTCTAACCCTCATCTTGACCTTTCCTCTCACCCTCTGTTGAGGGTCTTCTGCCTGAAAATTAAACCTGAACAGACTCTGTTTGTCCTTAACGTGACGTGATGATGTGACTGGATGAGTCGTGAGAGCGCTGCTGCGTCAGGTGGACTCGGGTCGGAGCGCAGACTCGACCCTGATACCAGGAAGTCCCGCAGGAGCGGCCTGGACCGCCTCTGACCCCCGGCACACTTCCTGCCTGTGTCGAGATGAAAGGAGACCACTGACACTGTGACAGCTCTGCAGATGAAAGGTAAGAAGCGTCAGAGCTGAGCAGGACGCACCCACGGGAACACAGAGGACACCACACCAGCTGCAGCCTGAGCGCGCGGGGGGGGGCAGCAGGTCAGCTCTGGATACAGACATGGACCAGTGTGAGTGCAACCGTACCGCGTCTAGCTGTTTATGGAGCCCAGTCTGCACAAATCGTCCATGTTAGAACAGGCACTGCAGGAGGAACGCTGTCTGGATGAGCAGAAAGAGCAGAAAGTGAAGTTGGCGTGTTTGATTGGATGATTGTCTGGTTTCAGACGATGCACTATCTTCAGCCTCTTAAAGGCAGAGAGCTCAGAGGGTTAAGAGGTTCATCTCGTCCCCAGAGCGAAGAGAAAGCTTCCAAACGTCGTCTCAGTCTTTAATCAGCGTGTGTCTGACTGCAGCTTCGCTCGTTAATCCTAATGACAGATTTAAGCCGTCACGCCGCTGCGGCTTCTTCAAACGCGGGTGAAAGAGGAGAAAAGCGAAGGTGGTGCAGGAAAAAGGATCTCGTCTCTTCTTAATCTCCTTTTTGTTCCTCGTTCCTTCATCTCAGTCGATCTCGCCGTGCTCTGGCGTCTCGATGCGGCGCTTCGGCTTTGAAGTGTTGAGATGATTTCAACTCGTCCTCAAACTAAACGACGGAGCAGGTGGTTTAAAAGCTCTTCAGATAATATCATCTCATCTCATCTTCAGCCTCTTATCCGGGGTCGGGTCTCAGGGCGCAGCAGCTCCAGCAGGGGACCCCAAACTTCCCTTTCCCGGGCCACATTAACCAGCTCTAACTGGGGGATCCTCAGGCGTTCCCAGGCCAGTGTGGAGATCTAATCTCTCCACCTGGTCCTGGGTCTTCCCCGAGGCCTCCTCCCAGCTGGACGTGCCTGGAACACCTCCCTAGGGAGGCGCCCAGGGTTCATCCAGACCAGATGATCCTGAACCACCTCAACTGGCTCCTTTCAACGCAAAGGAGCAGCGGCTCTACTCCGAGTTCCTCACGGATGGTTTATGCAACTTAAGCAATTAAATGTTGATTGTTCTAAGAAGGAAACCGATTCGTGAGAGCGGCATTTCTTCACTTTTGTATATTTAACACTGCTTCTTTATTTAAGCAAAAGTATTTCTCCTCCAATTACTCGACTGATTGATGGAATAATACTAAAACCTCCATGCATCTGGACTATTCTCTCTCCTTTTCTAGATGTTTCTAGAGTTCTGCAGCGCAGTGTGGTGGTTAGCACTTTCGCCTCACAGCGAGAGGGTTCCTGGTTTGAGTCCCGGCTGGGGCCCTTCTGTGTGGAGTTTGCATGTTGTCCCCGTGTCTGCGTGGGTTTTCTCCGGGTTCTCCGGTTTCCTCCCACAGTCCAAAGACGTGCAGGTGTTCGGTTCATTGATGACTCTAAATCACCCGTAGGTGTGAATGGTTGTCTGTCTCTGTTCGTCTCTATGTGTCCTGTGATAGACTGGCGTCCTGTCCAGGGTGGACCCCGCCTCACGCCCGATGTCAGCTGGGATCTACTCCAGCCCCCCGTGACCCCGACAGGGACAAGAGGCTGAAGATGAATGAATGAATGAATGAAAACCTACGTGGAAATAAAGCAGGTCCTGGTTGTTTGTGACAGAAGATTTAGGAGAACAAAGCAGAGAAAATGAGAAAATTTGCTTTGTGTAGAACAAGAGGACGAGTCAACGTCTGTCCAGGTGCAGAAATAACCTTCCAAAGACTTACACTACACACACACACACACACACACACACACACACACACACACACACACACACACACACACACACACACACACACACACACACACACACACACACACACACACACACACACACACACACACACACACACACACACACACACACACACACACACACACACACACACACACACACACACACACACACCACCTTGTTCCAGCACCATCACTTCACACGTGTGCGAGGTTCGGACATCAGGTCATTGTGTTTGCAGGAATCTCTGCAGACCGGACGCAGTCGTTCAGAGGCTGTTTACAAAACAGGAAGTGGTCATGATGCTGTGACTTCATTACAGAGTAGTGAAGAGACGGAGCCTTTAAAACACTTATTTTTTTATATTATGAAGGTTTCACAAAAGGGGAATGAATAAAAACAACAACAACAAAACCAGAACAGTCATTTTAAACATATATACGAAGCAGAACTCAGTGTTTCTCTACAGAACGAGCGAAAACGTCTTCAAACAGTCGGTGTTCTGCGAAGCAAACACACGCCGCAGAGCAGGAAGTGCCTCAAGCAAAGCTTCCTCCCATCAGCACTCACACTGATTACTACAGGCAGACAGGAAGGAGAGACGGACCCCGAGTCCACTCAGACGTTCAATCACTTATCGACAGACTGAGGGGAGCTGCGGGACGTTAGAGGCTTTTTTAAAGTGACAGTGGATGTTTGGAAGTGTGAAGCGACGGGAGACGTTTGGAGGAGCAGACAGAGGTAATGTTCGTTCCTTCCTAATCAGTGGTGTTTAACTGACGGAGCGCAACAATGACGCATGTCTGAACGCGCATTTCTAAAATGGGAAATGTAAACATGTCCGCCCTGCAGCCATCAGATAATACAGAAGTTATCTGGCAACTAAGGGCGCCCTCCCACTGTGCCTCCGTCCCGTGCCCCGTGCTTTAGGGTCCTTGTCCCCCCCTCCAGGCCCGTTTGTACTCACACTACCTGGGCCTCGGAGAATGCTTCTTGCTGCCTATACGTCATCACGCCGTAACACGTCACACGCATTGATGACGTCATGGCGATGCGTGGCTTTGTTTCCAGATCTTTCCGTAGACCTCGGAGTTTTTGTGCGTCTTGTCGACTGTTTTTGAATCTTTTCTTTTGCTTTAGTAAAGCACGTTTGCACGTGTACGAGCACGAGCGTGCGCACGTGTACGAGCACGAGGCCTACGGTGGTTCTGAGGTCATTTCCTGTGCGCCTGTTGGGACGTAGAAAAAAGAAGGAGGGACCATGCGCGGACATTTCAAACAATGGCGGTGAAAGGTTCACGTTGGTGTGATGCGGAGGTGGAGTGTTTACTGCAGATTTGGTCGATGAAAAGATTCAAAAACAGTCGACAAGACGCACAAAAACTCCGAGGTCTACGGAAAGATCTGGAAACAAAGCCACGCATCGCCATGACGTCATCAATGCGTGTGACGTGTTACGGCGTGATGACGTATAGGCAGCAAGAAGCATTCTCCGAGGCCCAGGTAGTGTGAGTACAAACGGGCCTGGAGGGGGGGACAAGGACCCTAAAGCACGGGGCACGGGACGGAGGCACAGTGGTAAGGTGCCCTAACCGACGGAGGCAGCAGCAGACCACTAACTCCTGTGTCCTGCGTCAAAATGCAATCTGGCGTCTTTGATGAGAAGATGGAGCCGCTTCAGTTCCCCCCCCCCCAAACTTAAACAGGGCTGACAACGCGAAGTCGAGCCCCTTTCTCTGCAACTGTTCGTACGAGTTGCCGGTTCTTTGTTGTGGCTCTCTGTCCGGAGGGGGCGTTATCTTAATAAGCACCACTGTTTGCTCTCGCCTCTCTTTATTACCTCCGTGTCTGACGCAGCTAATTGGGCGCGCTCCGTGCCCTAATGTTCCCGCGCTCCGCACCGACGTCAGCTTCAATCTGCGGCTCTTTAATTAGAGACTTGTGTGCGAGATGTGAGCGAGGCTGTCAGCGGTTTCATTAAGTCCTGAGCCTTTCAATTAGGACTCTCTCTTTTCTCGGTTCGCTGTCGTTTTTCATTTTCTTCCATTCGGCCTAATCAGAGCAGGAAATCAGCGGCGGAGCGACGGCCCGCTGAGCTGGAACGCACCGCCTCCTCCGTCACCTCCGCTTCATTATCAGACTGTAGCTCATCATTAAAGACGCCACACACACACACGCACACACACACACACACACCTGTAGAAAGAGCTTTAATGCACTAACGTTACTCAAACACGTGCGCCCCCCCCCTGCAGCTCTCCCTGAGTGGGCCCCTCTCCGTCCTCCTGAGGATCTGGGCTTCTGTCAGCTGGTGATTGCTGCTTTTTCTGACAAATTAAAACCTCTGCGGTCACAGTGTCACGTGAAAGCAGTTCTGTCTAAGCTGCACACTTAAAAAAAAGAGGTTAGTTTAGTTTCATCTGAGCAAAGACTCGTCCCCCTCCCCGACATCAGAACCTGGAAGAACCGCAACTTCCTGAAACTCAATAGCAATAAAACGGAAATCCTCATCTTCGGCCCAAAGTCCGTCCTCCCAGAACGTCTCCCTCTGCATCGGTGGTCGTTCTGACCCTCCCTCCCCCGGTCAGAAACCCTGGCATCATCATGGACCACGTCACGAAAACGTCTTTCTTCCACTTCCGCAACATTGCACGCCTTCGCCACTGCTGCCAAAACACTCGTCCACGCCTTCATCCCCTCCAAACCAAGCCCCACCCACAGAGAGAGACTTCCTGTTTGATCCAATTAGGAAGCTCGGTCAGCGTCAGTTCTCTGAGTGTCCACTAGGGGCAGGTTTCATAACAGAGCAGTTTCTCATTGAGCCCCATGTTAAACAGGCCGTTTACACAGCATCATTAAACCTGTTTAAGGACAAAAGAACATTCTAGTCTGTGTGTTTAGATCAGGTCTCCATGACAACCTCGGAGGTAAACGTCAGCCAGATGGACGTACGCCCCTCCCCCCAACGTCACATACATGCCCTTTTTTGGTCAGAGGAAATGAGTCAAAGTCTGATCAGATGGAGACTCCTGTAGGCTAGGACGACTGGATCAAGTTGAGAGAACGGACCTCGACTGCTCTGTTATGAAACCTGCCCCTAGTGGACACTCAGAGAACTGACGCTGACGGAGCTTCCTGATTGGATCAAACAGGAAGTTGCTGTGGGCGGGGCTTGGTATTACCTGTAAAGCATCCTTGAGTGATGAGAAAAGCGCTATAATAAACAGATCTATTATTATTATTATTATGATTATTAAACAGGAGGACGCCACAGTTTCAGAACAATAAGAAAAGATGTTGACTCTCAGTCACCGCTGAGGTCCACGACTCTCATCTAAACATTTCAGGCACAAATTTACGGTAACTCCTTATTTTGAAAAGGGCTGCGGAGGAACTCTGAGATAACTAATGCCACAACTTATGACCTCGCCAAAGACATGGTCGCCTTTAACACGCTGGGCTCAGGTGGATTTCAAATATCTGCTCCGAACGCCTGAGAAAAGACGCGCACTTCCCTGTCGTAGACACTTCAGTCGAGTTTGAAACGACGCAGAACGCAGAACAAAGGTTGAGACGGAGCTTAGAAATGTGAAAGAGTGGTGTTTAATATTAATGCACGTCTAAATCAGTTATTACTGAGTGAATATTGGACTTGGTCTAAATCACAACAACACTTGTGCTGTCCCTTTGCATCAGGCGTATTAACTTAAAGTGTTTGGTGAAACCGGCCCCGGGTCGTCGACTCATGTGAACGAGTCCTAATAAAGGCATAAAAGGTGTGAGTCCAGTTCATTGAGAGTGGAGTTAAACCACGGCCGAGGGCGCGGGTGTCAGTATGAAGCGTTATTAGCATTCCTGCTCTTTATTTGGTCGTGTTATGAAACGTTAACGCAGCAGCCTGAGCTCCACAGTCACGTTGAATTATGTCTGAGAACGAAAACGCTGCTCAGGGTCGTCTTCAGGACGATAATGACGCCGCCATGATTCCACAGTCACAGTAGAGCCATCACGTTATCCTGGACGCCTCCTGACAGCGCCGCGCTCCAGAGGCCGTGACGGCCCAGAGGGGCGAGCTGCACATGAGGAGAAGCAGATGAGGTTTGGAGGAGGTGTGACGCGGCCGCTCGGTGGTGGCGGCAGCAGCAGCTCCGTTCCACCGCCACATGTTGGACATACGCTGAGCGTGCGGTCCATTTGGCCTCTCGTCCCCGGGGCCCGGGCTTCTGTCTGAAGGGAGGTAATTGGCTGAGGCCGAAGCTGCGGGAGGACAGAAACTGAAGTCGCACTGTGAGCTCTGACATGACCGTGTGTCTTCTGTCCACACTCGCAGAGGGCCGTCCTGCAGAGGAGGAGCACGACCCGCCAGAGCACCGCTCCGCCTCACAGCCGCGGAGACTTCTTCACTTCAGCGGATTATTTTTACAAACACCAACTGAATATGACATAAAGGTGAAAGTGATGGGACGTAAACACATCACGCTGCAGCTTTAACGCTAACCTGACTCTCTAACTATTTTAACCTCCAATAAAATAAAAACTAGCCCCTCCCCCTCAGTGTTGTCATGGAGACATGAGCTAAACACACAGACTAGAATGTTCTTTTGTCCTTAAACAGGTTTAATGATGCTGTGTAAACGGCCTGTTTAACATGGGGCTCAATGAGAAACTGCTCTGTTATGAAACCTGCCCCTAGTGGACACTCGGAGAACTGACGCTGACGGATCAAACAGGAAGTGGCTCTGGGCGGGGCTTGGTATTTCCTGTAAAGCATCTCTGAGTGATGAGAAAAGCGCTATATTTTCTCGTCTCTTTTCAGTGTCAGGCGTCACTTCATCCATCTCTGTCCTGTGTAACCGGCAACGAGTTCTTCTTCTTCTTCTTCTCCTTCTTTACTTACAGGGTTGCCAGATACTGTGGCAAATATCCCCCACAAGCCGACTCGTTTCCTACACCGTAAAATCAGAAGATTAGCGAGAAAAACGACTGACCTGGAGATAAGGTTAAAAAGTGGGAGTCTACCACGTGAATCGGAACAGTTGGCAAGTATGGTAGGAGTCTCCAGGAGCATATTTTACCATGATGACACACACACACACACACACACACACACACACACACACACACACACACACACACACACACACACACACACACACACACACACACACACACACAGACACACACACACACAGTCACGGCTGGTAAACACACTAATGTTGAATGGTAGCAGATGCTGCTCTCTAATAGAGCAGGAAGTGAAACACTAGCAGGAGCCGTTTCTGGACTGTGAGCTGCTCCAGGCCCCTTCATGCACGTCTGCAGCCTCTGCAACGGCTGCGTCAGCGTCGGCCGGTGCACTGAAACCATCCGCACGCACTGAACCCGAGCGCCGATGTCTTCAGTTCTCCGTCCAGCTCGATGTCGCTGCGGCCTGTGATAAAAACCCTCCGACCAGATTCCTGCGTATTAATCTTTAACTACTGCCAGATGGACGACGCTACTGCCTTGTGGGTAGATTTGTTCAGGATGATCGACTGCCCGCTTCGCCGCCACGACGACAGGAGATGAGGCGTTGACATCACCGGCTCCTGAGCGGGAGGCGAGGTCACGGGGAGGGTGGTGTGCTGCACCTCATGCAGCCATGATTTAATTTATTAAGCTAAATTACTGCAGATTTCCTCAAGGCAGAGAGTAAAACTACGGCATTTATGTGATACAGAGTTTTTATTTCTTGCCTTTTTAAGTGTCATTAGTTTCTTTTAGTGTCATTGATTTGTGAAAAAGTAGATTAAATATCCTCTTAACCAAACGTCTCTGCACTTACATCCAATCTAAGAGGAAATGGGATCCATTGTTTGTACTCACACTACCTGGGCCTCGGAGAATGCTTCTTGCTGCCTATACGTCATCACGCCGTAACACGTCACACGCATTGATGACGTCATGGCGATGCGTGGCTTTGTTTCCAGATCTTTCCGTAGACCTCAGAGTTTTTGTGCGTCTTGTCGACTGTTTTTGAATCTTTTCATCGACCAAATCTGCAGTAAACACTCCACCTCCGCATCACACCAACGTGAACCTTTCACCGCCATTGTTTCAAATGTCCGCGCATGGTCCCTCCTTCTTTTTTCTACGTCCCAACAGGCGCACAGGAAATGACCTCAGAACCGCCGTAGGCCTCGTGCTCGTACACGTGCGCACGCTCGTGCTCGTACACGTGCAAACGTTCTTTACTAAAGCCCACCTCTCCCAAACGGGCCGTGGACGGCAAGCGTGCCGCTCCTAGACGCAAGAGACAAAATGATTCCTAGACAAACAACCAGTCCAGTTGTTTTTGACTGAAATTGCTTTGAGGATAACAATGACCTGGACGAATGAGAACATTCACAGGCTTAGACGCGGTACGGTTGCACTCACACTGGTCAAAGGAACCAGACTTTAGCCGTGGAACCTGCTCGGGCGCTGGTCTGAACGCAGCTTTAATGGGACCATCACTGACTCGATGATCCTCACGCTGTGTTGAAGAAGACTTGAAACTAGAGTTGAGACAGAAGCTCGTTAGGAAAATCTTGACTGAGGGAATAAAGAGAGAGAAGTTTAGGCTCATTTTCTCATTGACTTCCACACAATCCCACTTCTTTACGGAGCCAGAGGACTGCTTGTAATTCTGGACGGCTGTGCGTCCTCGTGTCCTTTATTGGTTTCATCTCCTCCCTCCGTGTGCCATCTGAGATCTCACACACACTAATGTTTTAATATGAAAGCTGTCACTTTATCTCTGATACGAGCTTTGTCAGATATTTCACAGCATGCCGTCTTTTGTCGCCCCCCCCCCCCCCCCGTCTCTTTCTCTTCCGTGCTGAAAGGACACAAAACACACAGTGTGATGGTTTTGATAAATCTGCAATTACACGTGCGATGATTCGTCTGAAACGCTCTCTCTCTCTCTCTCTCTCTCTCTCTCTCTCTCTCTCTCTCTTGTCCCCGCTGTGATTTAAAGCCTCCCCCGGCGGCTCTCGAGCACACGGTGTCTTTATCAGTGATCGTTGAGTAGCCTCGTTCTTCATCCGCTGCCATGATCTGTGCAGATTACAGAGGAAACGCGTCAGGGTGAGAGCTGTGGGAGCTCCGCTGAACACAGAGCGTTCCTCAGCGGGAGAATAGATTTATAGAGTAAAAGCAGCTCCAACATCTGTGCAACGCATGAGACGTCTGCCTGTACAGACGACTGGACCCTCAGTCGTGTCTTAAACATCTCCCTGACAAAGCAAAGTACGACCAACATTACAAAAACCTCTTCTTAGCTTCTTTAGTGCGCCCTCCCACTGTTCCTCCGTCCCGTGCCCCGTGCTTTAGGGTCCTTGTCCCCCCTCCAGGCCCGTTTGTACTCACACTACCTGGGCCTCGGAGAATGCTTCTTGCTGCCTATACGTCATCACGCCGTAACACGTCTCACGCATTGATGACGTCATGGCGATGCGTGGCTTTGTTTCCAGATCTTTCCGTAGACCTCAGAGTTTTTGTGCGTCTTGTCGACTGTTTTTGAATCTTTTCATCGACCAAATCTGCAGTAAACACTCCACCTCCGCATCACACCAACGTGAACCTTTCACCGCCATTGTTTGAAATGTCCGTGCATGGTCCCTCCTTCTTTTCTCTACGTCCCAACAGGCGCACAGGAAATGACCTCAGAACCGCCATAGGCCTCGTGCTCGTGCTCGTACACGTGCGCACGCTCGTGCTCGTACACGTGCAAACGTGCTTTACTAAAGCCCACCTCTCCCAAACGGGCTGTGGACGGCCAGCTGGTCGCAGTTATGCGTGGAGTGGTTGCACTCACACTGGTCAAACGCACTAGGCTTTAGCCGAAAAACCTGTTTTTGGCCCGGTGCGGAAGGACAGTGGGAGTGCGCCCTAAGTCTTATTCATCTCCCGGGCAAACCAAAGTACGGCCAACATTACAAAAACCTCTTCTTAGCTTCTTAAGAGAGACATCTTTTGCTTATTTCAACAAGATCCTTTGAGTCAGGGGCGTCAAACTGCTCCAGGAAAGGGCCGCTGCCGCTGCCGCGGCAGGTTCACACGGTTGGTTCGTCGGACCACGTGTGTTCTGGCTCGGTTGGAATGAAAACCTGCAGCCACAGCGTGCTGGATCACTTTGACACATTTTCTTTAAGTCTTTAACATCATACTCTGTGCATTTTCCGCTGCTGGTCCGGGCCGGCTGAGGCAGAGTAAGTTAGTCCAGATGTTCCTGCAACATTGTGCAGCTCCTCCTGGGGGACCCCGAGGCGTTCCCAGGCCAGATGAGGTATATACGCTGCATTTCATTAGCAGCTCCACTTCCCCTCAGCCCTTGGTATTACGTAAGAGCGTTCTTGGCGGCGGGTCCCTGGCACCGTAAGTGAGAGGAATCTCAGCATTATTGTGATTTTACTGTTTGTGGGGCCTGGGATCAGCGGTGTAGCGCCAATGACGCACGCGCAGTGTTAAAATGTTCCACCTTCAGAAGGTTGTGTAAGTGCAGAAGTCAGCAAGAGCACACGCGCACACACACACACACACACACACACACAAAACAACAATAAAAAAGCACAATTTTTCATTTAAATATGCTGCGTAAACATGTAAACAGAAATGATGCCTGAGGCACAGTGGGAGTGCGCCCTAACCTTAACTTAATCAGGTTGTTAGACTGGATGTACACACACTGAGTGAAGACACACTCTGCTGCAGGTGTGAACGAACGTACTGAGTGTTAAAACTGTGAGAACAGACCCTTCAATCACGCATCGACACTGACTGCCAATGAGTCTCTATTGTTAGTCTAGAGGTTGTTTGAAAACTGTTGCAGGAGTGAAAATCTGGAATCTGCATGAAGTTACATTATTCTGCAGATGCCAGTTAACACCCGCCAGACGTGTTGATGTAAACACATCGTGGCAGGTGTCAAAACTGATTTTCTGTCATAACAGACAATAACGTTTCCTGAATCTGAGTCTTCAACGACGTGCAACAGACCACTTTTATATCATTTTATGATTTTATTTATTCAGGGGGAGAACAAAGAGAGAGGGATGCTCTCTTTTTCAGGAACGCCCTGATCTCATTCACACAGTTTCACACCTGGAAGACAATGAACAACCGTCTGCTCTGTCTGTGGGTTAAAGGAGCACTCCCACTGTGCCTCCGTCCCGTGCCCCAGCACGTGTCACAGCTAAAGTCTGGTTCCTTTGACCAGTGTGAGTGCAACCGTACCACGTCTAGGAGCGGCACGCTTGCCGTCCACGGCCCGTTTGGGAGAGGTGGGCTTTAGTAAAGCACGTTTGCACGTGTACGAGCACGAGCGTGCGCACGTGTACGAGCACGAGGCCTACGGCGGCTCTGAGGTCATTTCCTGTGCGCCTGTTGGGACGTAGAAAAAAGAAGGAGGGACCATGCGTGGACATTTCAAACAATGGCGGTGAAAGGTTCACGTTGGTGTGATGCGGAGGTGGAGTGTTTACTGCAGATTTGGTCGATGAAAAGATTCTAAGGGCGCGCACTAAGGGCCTTGCTCAAGGGCTACTCAGTGGTGGTAATGAGGGAAGGGCTCTTCCTGATTCACTTCCCCACCCAGATCCTCTAAACTTTCGGCCACCACCACCTCCCCGTTTCAGACGGACTACAGCATCACAAAACATCACAATGAAACATTTTCCAGCTGGAATCAGACGTGAAAAGTGGAGAAATGAACAACATGAACCAAGATGCATCTTTTCCTGTCGTTAGCATGTAGCTAGCTACGTAGCAGTGTGTGTAAACTCGCCTGTTGTCGTCATTTCAGATCACATTCCTGCTGGAACATGTTGCATTGTGGAGTTTTTTTGGTGTTTTTATATTAATCGTCATTTTCTCACAGTAAAAAGTGTCGCTACACTCCAGTAACAGTCTGTGGAAGCTACTGGACGCCGTTGAGCGTTGAGTGTTGGCGCCGGCGCAGCGTTGGCCCATGGCGGGCTGAAGTGAGTCAGGCTTGGCTCCGTGTAAAAAGGCGCCGAGTGTGGATAAAAACCTGCGGAGTGACGCTGAGAGTGTGGAGTCGTGATGGAGAGATCAAGAAGCAGGTGGAACAAACGCTGAACGACTGTGACAAGAGCTTTTGGCTGCTGTGATTTGTTATCTGACACACACACACACACACACACACACACACACACCCACACACACACACACACACACACACACACACACACACACACACACACACACACACACACACACACACACACACACACACACACACACACACACACACACACACCCATGCTAATGTGCTAGCGTTAGATAAGACCTGCTGGCTTTAACGGATCGTGTCTCGACATGTTTCTTCATGTGTAACAAGAATCTCATTGTGTCCCACACGTTTATGATATATTTCAATAATTCATGCATGAAACGATGAAGACTCGTGCCGTTGCTGTGAATTATTCATGCATTAGTTGTCTACATCCTGGTCCGACACACTCCCGTCTCCACGTGCACGCTCGTGTTCTGCTTCCCTTTGCTAAATGTTTGTTTAAGGAAACGCTTTCCTGACTCTGTTTACAGAGTCGTTTCTTTCCCATCACGGCAGAAATCACGATGTCGTTACACAACGGGGACGGCGTCAGCGTGGAGGGTTGGACGCACAGGCCTGGACAAACGGGCCTGGAGGGGGGGACAAGGACCCTAAAGCACGGGGCACGGCACTGAAGCACAGTGTGAGGGCGCCCTTATACGTCCCTGTCCATTCGCTGTGGGTTTCCACGGTTTCCCGTGTCAGAAAGAGACATTGTGACGGTGATTTAACCACAGATTTAACCAGACTGACACAATTGCAAGAACAACAGCTGTTGTGGAGAGGAGCGATGCAGGAGCACACGAAGAAGAGCGCAGTGGGAGCACGTGGGGCGCTGTGGCCGCGCGTGGACAAAGTCTCCCACCGTGGCGGTATGTTACGCGCTGAGACAGTCGCACTGAGATGCGAGAGAGGACAGCGTCCAACTTGAATCAGTTTTTCGCTGAGGCCTCTACTAGGTATTATGATATGGGGATTTATGGTGTCATGGTATAAGTTGCATATGAGCAATAAAAAAATCACTTTATACTGTACCCCCCTACGATAAAGCCTCGCTCTCTCCATCTGCAGACGGGTACAAACTCGCTCCAGGGCGCAAAGGAAGAGGAAAGCACTTGAGTTGAGCCTGAACTTATGAAGGTAATGTCTGAAGTCTGAACCAACGTCTGAACACGGACGTTTAACTTCAACTTCAACGGGAACTCTAACGATAGCCGGCAAAAGGAAAAGAGCGCCGCAAGAACGACTCTAAGTGCTCGCCATCCAGACATACAGACAGAGGAGGAGGAACGAGGTCCAGTCCCCGAATAGCAAAATCCTTCATCCCCAAACACAGCCTGGATTTTTCTGTGTTGTTCTTCGTGGTCCAGGCGTCTTAATGTGAGATTTTGAGGGATTTTGGATCATTTTTGATGAAAAATGCCAGATATCTGCGCTTAATTAGCACCCGTTCAGCTGCGAGACACTCAACTAAACTGCAACTTGGCTCCAGCTAATGAGGGCAGAGCTGATGAGAAGCAGTCCTGCCAAAGATCAACTGCTCCGGAGAAACACTGGAGCCTCTAATTAGCGTTTTCGCTCGGTGTTTTCTCCCCGCGGTCGTCCGTATTTCCACGAGAGCAGTCAAGCGCTGAAAAGTCACGATGCCCGTCTCGAGCTCTCGTCCTAATTGGTCGGGGCTGTTGTCGACCTTAGGCCAGAGTCCCCAATCAGCTGGAGGGCTGTTCAATCACAGAGAGCCTCTCTGACAACACTCGAGAGGCGCACTCGGAAAGTTGTGCGTCTCTAAATCTTTACATCCATTTACACGCGGACGTCTCCAGCCGCCTCCTCCTCCTCTCCGTGTCCTGTTTTATGGTTTTCATGCACCTTTTCTGTGACAGACCACTCGTAGAGATTTGACCCGATCGACTTCAAATCGGGTCCGTTCCCTCTGAAGACGTGGACAAAGTTAAATCGCGAAGCTTGGAACTTTTTGTCAAACGCTGTTGCCGTGACGACCATCCTAAACAGCTGAAGCAGGAAGTTCTTGTAAAAGGCTCATTTCTGTGTCCAGCGCCCGACACTGCCCCCAGGTGATAATGCAATGTTTGCGTGTGTCTGTGTGTGTGTGTGTGCGTGTGTGTGTGTGTGTGTGTGTGTGTGTGTGTGTGCATGTGTGTGTGTGTGTGTGTGTGTGTGTGTCATCATGGTAAAATATGCTCCTGGAGTCTCCTACCATACTTGCCAACTCTTCCGATTCACGTGGGAGACTCCCAATTTTCAACCTTATCTCCCGGTCAGTCGTTTCTGTGTGTGTGTGTGTGTGTGTGTGTGTGTGTGTGTGTGTGTGTGTGTGTGTGTGTGTGTGTGTGTGTGTGTGTGGCAGCAGAGGTGGAAATGTTTTCCCTTCCTGTGGGTTCTCAGTGTGTCTGGAACATATGGCTTCGCATTAATGAGGCACGGACCGGGTCTGAATTTGGATTAGCTGCTCCAAAACTTTTCAATAGGTCACGGCTGTTCATTGGTTGTTTGACCCAAAGCTCCACAGCAGGGCTGCAACTAACCGTCGTTTTAACTGTCGATTAATCTCCAGATTCTTTTATCTTTCGTCTGTTAAATGTGGACGAGTGTTTCCCAAAGCTTCACGTCCTCAAATGTCTCAAAAATATCAACTTTATTGAGTCAGAGGAGGAAAGAAGGCGGGAAATATTCACATTTAAGACGCTGACGTCAGAGATTTTGGATCGTTGTTGACTGGATTTATGGCTTTTTTGGAGGAGCACAACACAACACAAGCTACAAAACACACAACCAACCACACAGGATCCCAAATCACAGCGTGTCAGAGGGTCTGAATGTGGGATTCTGGAGCATTTTTCACCATTTTGATCAAATCTCCAGTTGTGAAAAATGATGTTTAATGTGAAAAGAATCGGATCAACTTAAAAACTGCTGCAACAGCGTCTGAGACACACTAGAGCCGAGACACACACACGTGTTCTGCACCTTAAATGAATCGGCCAGATGATAAATCCGCTCCTATGTGACGTGAAAGGGGTTAAAGCGATGGATGTTTGGAGCCTGACTGGACTGTCGCGCTCTTGCTGAGCAGCTCTAAGAGTCGCTGCGTGTTTGATTTAGGAGACAAAAGGCAGAAACACAAGGTATAATTAGCCCCAGTGTGTTTAGCAGGAAATACCTACAGATCTGATAGGCCCACTGTAGTTTCCATATAAGGCGGCAGGTTCCTGACCTCTGTTAATAAATGTCCTGTCGGGAGGTTTTTATGCCCCTGTGGGAACCGGAGAGGAGAGCTCATTGGGAGCTGCTGCGCTTGTTTGTGCTCCTTCACAGACTGATACACCTCCGCAGATTGAGGAAGCAGGAGGCCGCGTTGAACTTCAGCACAGTGACGCCACAAACTTTATTACTAAAGCTGAGCTACGGGAGCCCGGAGAGGCCAACGTGCAGGGCTGCATGATTAAAAACTATTATGATCAACACTGACACCCTGATTATTTTTTTAAGGACTAAATATTTTCTTTCTTTGCACTTTCACATTTAAATAAACACATGAACGCATTCCTGCTAATGTGCGAAGCTTTGCATCAAAATGAGGTTCTTCACATGCGTTTCAAGCTGCGCCGGTGGAATGAAAAGTGAAGTGAACGTCTAGGATGAAAGGTTAAATGCGTACAGTGCATTTAGATTTTATATTTGCTAACATTAGAGATTTACACAGCAACACAACAGTCACAGAGACATTATGAGACAACGGAGCCAAAGGTTCAGGGTTCCTTAGTCATAAAAAACACAACGATCACAGATAGATGCCTTCAAAGTCAAATTAATATTTTCTAACAATTTTAATCAACTACAAAGAACCCAAATCTTTGTGAGTCCGACACGTTGCCGTAGTTTCTTTGTAGGTTTCCATGTTGCTGCAGCTTCCTTCCCTCTGCACGGACACGAATCCTGTGCTGATTAATCTGAATATATTAAATATTTTTACATCTCATTTAAATCTCCTGTTTCTCTGTGTTTTCAGTTCCTCAAAAACATGATTTACACTTTTTTTTAATTAAATTTGGGACGATCTCAGTGTCAAGGGTCAAGAATAGGGCTGTGAATAATGATGACTTATTATGAATGTATCTGTAATAAATGTCATTAAAGAGAAAGAAGAGTCGAGTTGAAGACTTCAACGTTAAACATTGTTCCCTGTCTCCACTCGTTCAGCTCGGCCTTTGGTTTTCATAACGTAAAGTTAGATATCCTTCATTCATTCATTCATCTTCAACCTCTTGTCCCTGTCGGGGTCGTGGGGGGCTGGAGTCGATCCCAGCTGACATCGGGCGTGAGGCGGGGTCCACCCTGGACAGGACGCCAGTCTATCACAGGACACATAGAGACGAACAGAGACAGACAACCATTCACACCTACGGGTGATTTAGAGTCATCAATGAACCGAACACCTGCACGTCTTTGGACTGTGGGAGGAAACCGGAGAACCCGGAGAAAACCCACGCAGACACGGGGACAACATGCAAACTCCACACAGAAGGGCCCCAGCAGGGATTCAAACCAGGAACCCTTTCGCTGTGAGGCTAAACCACACCACCATGTCGCCCTAGATAACCTACAGTTAGTCCAAATAGTTTCCCGATCACTCAGCTGATCTCTTCAGGTGCAGCAGAAGCAGAAGTCTGAGGCATCTTAAAGACAATGACACACAACGACATCAAACTCATGTCGCTGGAAACAAGAAGGAGTCATGGTCGAGAGGAAGGAACCGTCCAAAGAGTGGCCTCATTAGAGAAAGACTACGTGCCACGTACACCGAAAGTGGACAGCGACCGTTAAGTTTAAGAACCACAACAACTTGGTTCAGATCATAAAAAGGTGGTGATTTGTCTTGGCGACAGTTAAGTTTAGTCACTAAGGGCGCACTCCCACTGTGCTTCCGTCCCGTGCCCCGTGCCCCGTGCCCCGTGCCCCGTGCTTTAGGGTCCTTGTCCCCTCCTCCAGGCCCCTAAAAGCCCACCTCTCCCAAACAGGCCGTGGACGGCAAGCGTGCCGCTCCTAGACGCGGTACGGTTGCACTCACACTGGTCAAAGGAACCAGACTCTAGCCGTGAAACCTGTTTGGGCACGGTACGGAGGCACAGTGGGAGTGCGCTCTCAAGGACTTGGTTCAGATCAGATAAAGGTGGTTTGTCTCAGTTCTCCCAGGACTTGAACTCCGGTCTTCCAGGTCAAAGTCCTGGGTTTTGGACCCGTCCTCCACCCCGACCCTCCTCCCTACGGGGAGTTTGGCGTCTGATACTGCGTCACCTGATTCCCCTCTTTGCTCCGGACGTAACATCTAAAGTAATGAAACTGTGGATTACAGATGAATGACAGTGCGTTACTGTTCACAGGTAAATGTGTTGGAACAGGAAACGAGGGTTCAGGCTCAGATCATTCGCAGACCAGATTTGCTTTCACACGGAAAATGAATCAGGAATCAATAAGGGAAACGATAAAGAGCTGAACCGATGTGCAGAATCAAAACCGGCATAGATGACAATAACATCTCAACAGTTTCTAACCCTTAACAAAATCAGGTTGGGGACAAAGTGGAGGTTTCATTGTGTGTGTTGCTGATTGTTAAGTCGTAACGTGTTTTTCTCAATCAAAAAAAAAAAGAGAGAGAACCTCCGCTGCGTCCTGAGTCGCGTTCTCTCCGCGGTGGAAAAGTGCTGCATCATTCACCGGTGCAGACTTTTCCACTGAGCCATTTACCGCTCAGAGCTGATGTCTGGCCCACGGACGCATCGATCGAGCTCATATTTCTGGCTGCAGCTGCTGCAGTGATGGGGCCCTTAGGCGAGGAGCAGGAGCTAATGTCTGACGCCCGGCTGGCTCGCAGGGACCGGAAGAGGAGATGACAGCGATAGGCAGAGACCACGAGGAGCAGACTGAGCTCAGACTATCTGCGGCTTCTGCAGCTGAATCAACGAGAAAACATTCAAAACTTCTGCTTACAGAGATGACTTGCTTCCTATGTTTCGTGTGTTTGTGTGATTCTGTGCAGAGGCCAGATAACGAGCTTTATCATGGATAGACCAACGTGCTGAGTGTCGGATTCAGGTTGTAATTCCTCGTACCTCCTAAACGTCAGCTTTTCAGGAACTGAGCCGACGCTTTATCTGTTTTTAGCTCGACAACCGTGTGTTTGTCCACAGACTGCGCAAGTTACAGAACGTCTCCATGTGTTTTTATTCATTTACGACCTCGATGGTTCCAAAAATAGCGTGTGGGGTTGACCAGGGTGCATCCAGACTGACGTAGGTGATGACAGGACGTAGGTGATGACAGGACGTAGGTGATGACAGGACGTAGGTGATGATGACAGGACGTAGGTGATGACGACAGGACGTAGATGATGATGACAGGACGTAGGTGATGACAGGACGTAGGTGATGACAGGACGTAGGTGATGATGACAGGACGTAGGTGATGATGACAGGACGTAGGTGATGACAGGACGTAGGTGATGACAGGACGTAGGTGATGATGACAGGACGTAGATGATGATGACAGGATGTAGGTGATGATGACAGGACGTAGGTGATGACAGGACGTAGGTGATGATGACAGGACGTAGTTAATGACAGGACGTAGGTGATGACAGGACGTAGGTGATGATGACAGGACGTAGGTGATGATGACAGGACGTAGGTGATGACAGGACGTAGGTGATGATGACAGGACGTAGGTGATGACAGGACGTAGGTGGTGATGACAGGACGTAGGTGATGACAGGACGTAGGTGATGACAGGACGTAGGTGATGATGACAGGACGTAGGTGATGATGACAGGACGTAGGTGATGATGACAGGACGTAGGTGATGATGACAGGACGTAGGTGATGACAGGACGTAGGTGATGATGACAGGACGTAGGTGATGACAGGACGTAGGTGATGATGACAGGACGTAGGTGATGACAGGACGTAGGTGGTGATGACAGGACGTAGGTGATGACAGGACGTAGGTGATGACAGGACGTAGGTGATGATGACAGGACGTAGGTGATGACAGGATGTAGGTGATGATGACATGACGTAGGTGATGATGACAGGACGTAGGTGATGATGACAGGACGTAGGTGATGACAGGACGTAGGTGATGATGACAGGACGTAGGTGATGATGACAGGACGTAGGTGATGATGACAGGACGTAGGTGATGACAGGACGTAGGTGATGATGACAGGACGTAGATGATGACAGGACGTAGGTGATGATGACAGGACGTAGGTGATGATGACAGGACGTAGGTGATGATGACAGGACGTAGGTGATGATGACAGGACGTAGGTGATGACAGGACGTAGGTGATGACAGGACGTAGGTGATGATGACAGGACGTAGATGATGACAGGACGTAGGTGGTGATGACAGGACGTAGGTGATGATGACAGGACGTAGGTGATGACAGGACGTAGGTGATGATGACAGGACGTAGGTGATGACAGGACGTAGGTGATGATGACAGGACGTAGATGATGACAGGACGTAGGTGATGATGACAGGATGTAGATGATGACAGGACGTAGGTGGTGATGACAGGACGTAGGTGATGACAGGACGTAGGTGATGATGACAGGACGTAGGTGATGATGACAGGACGTAGGTGATGATGACAGGACGTAGGTGGTGACAGGACTTAGGTGATGATGACAGGACGTAGGTGATGATGACAGGACGTAGGTGATGATGACAGGACGTAGGTGATGACAGGACGTAGGTGATGATGACAGGACGTAGGTGATGACAGGACGTAGGTGGTGATGACAGGACGTAGGTGATGATGACAGGACGTAGGTGATGATGACAGGACGTAGGTGATGATGACAGGACGTAGGTGATGATGACAGGACGTAGGTGACGACAGGACGTAGGTGATGATGACAGGACGTAGGTGATGATGACAGGACGTAGGTGATGATGACAGGACGTAGGTGATGATGACAGGACGTAGGTGATGATGACAGGACGTAGGTGATGATGACAGGATGTAGGTGATGACAGGACGTAGGTGATGACAGGACGTAGGTGATGATGACAGGACGTAGATGATGACAGGACGTAGGTGATGACAGGATGTAGGTGATGACAGGACGTAGGTGATGATGACAGGACGTAGGTGATGATGACAGGACGTAGGTGATGACAGGACGTAGGTGATGACAGGACGTAGGTGATGATGACAGGACGTAGGTGATGATGACAGGACGTAGGTGATGATGACAGGACGTAGGTGATGACGACAGGACGTAGGTGATGATGACAGGACGTAGGTGGTGATGACAGGACGTAGGTGATGACAGGACGTAGGTGATGACAAGACGTAGGTGATGACAGGACGTAGGTGATGACAGGACGTAGGTGATGACAGGACGTAGGTGATGACAGGACGTAGGTGATGACAGGACGTAGGTGATGATGACAGGACGTAGGTGATGACAGGACGTAGGTGATGATGACAGGACGTAGGTGATGACAGGACGTAGGTGATGATGACAGGACGTAGGTGATGATGACAGGACGTAAGTGATGATGACAGGACGTAGGTGATGATGACAGGACGTAGGTGATGGTGACAGGACGTAGGTGATGGTGACAGGATGTAGGTGGTGACAGGACGTAGGTGATGATGACAGGACGTAGGTGATGATGACAGGACGTAGGTGATGATGACAGGACGTAGGTGATGACAGGACGTAGGTGATGATGACAGGACGTAGGTGATGATGACAGGACGTAGGTGATGATGACAGGACGTAAGTGATGACAGGACGTAGGTGATGACGACAGGACGTAGGTGATGATGACAGGACGTAGGTGATGATGACAGGACGTAGATGATGATGACAGGACGTAGGTGATGATGACAGGACGTAGGTGATGACAGGACGTAGGTGATGATGACAGGACGTAGGTGATGACAGGACGTAGGTGATGACAGGACGTAGGTGATGATGACAGGACGTAGGTGATGACAGGACGTAGGTGATGATGACAGGACGTAGGTGATGACAGGACGTAGGTGATGACAGGACGTAGGTGATGATGACAGGACGTAGGTGATGATGACAGGACGTAGGTGATGACAGGACGTAGGTGTTGACAGGACGTAGGTGATGATGACAGGACGTAGGTGATGATGACAGGACGTAGGTGATGACAGGACGTAGGTGATGATGACAGGACGTAGGTGATGACAGGACGTAGGTGATGATGACAGGACGTAGGTGATGACAGGACGTAGGTGATGATGACAGGACGTAGGTGATGACAGGACGTAGGTGATGACAGGACGTAGGTGATGATGACAGGACGTAGGTGATGATGACAGGACGTAGGTGATGACAGGACGTAGGTGTTGACAGGACGTAGGTGTTGACAGGACGTAGGTGTTGACAGGAGGCTGCACTTTGACCTCATTTTCAGATGCTGGTCCAA
>NC_139833.1:1406241-1508741 GCF_963691815.1 Echiichthys vipera
CCAGCTGACATCGGGCGTGAGGCGGGGTCCACCCTGGACAGGACGCCAGTCTATCACAGGACACATAGAGACGAACAGAGACAGACAACCATTCACACCTACGGGTGATTTAGAGTCATCAATGAACCGAACACCTGCACGTCTTTGGACTGTGGGAGGAAACCGGAGAACCCGGAGAAAACCCACGCAGACACGGGGACAACATGCTCCACAGAGAAGTGCCCAGCTGGGATTGGAACCAGGAACCTTCTCGCTGTGAGGCGACAGTGCTAACCACTACACCACCGTGTCGCCCGAATAAATGACTTGATAAGTCAAAATAAACCAGTTAAAGACAAACAGGAAAACGTAAAATAACTATCATGTACATTTCCCTGCACCCGTCATCGACGCCCAAAACACGTTCAGTTGGTCTTGGACCAACGGACCCAATATAGACATGATCAGCACGTCTATCAGAGGTCCAGGGTTTAGTGGATTTAGGGTCCCGGGTCAAGTCTCGGACCTGCCTGGACTTGTGAAAAGCACCATCTCACAAACACATCATCTTTAAGTTCCCCAGTCAAAAACTTTTAGAGGAACTGAACAACAGATCCAACGACACCAACCAACGTTTAGTCTGGAGACTCACCTCGGCCGTCGTTCTGGATGTCGGTGAGGATCTGGGAGTAGTTGACGGGCAGCTTGTTCTCCTCGAACACTCTGTCGACGAGGGTAATGTTGATGCTCTTCAGCTCCGTGTACAAACCCTCCACGGCGAAGTAACACGGCCGATCGTCCACCTTGTTGTCACTGAACATGAGCATCACGTGCTCCCGCCACCCAAAGTGCTCGCAGATCCTCAGGGCGAACCTCCCCAGCTTCTTGTGGGTGGGGCCTGTGTTGGTGATGGACGGGTAGACTCCGCCGTAAAAGGCGACAGCCGGGGCGCCCGCCGTAACCATGGGGACGTCCCAGTGGGTCGTGAAGAGGCCAACGGGAGAGGAGGTGTAGGAGCAGCCGGGCCCGATGAAAGCCCACGGGTCGTACGCAAGTTTGAGGTCCACGGCCATGAGCGGGGCGATGGACTCGGAGCAGATGCCGTCCTTGTCTTCGCTATTCTTGAAAGCGTAGGTGAGGTGGTGGTCAGGGAGCAGGGTGGGGTCGGCGTTGACGGTCTTGACGGCCCGCTCCAAGGCGGGGCCGATGCGAGGCCAAGCCCACGGGTAATCCGTGTTGCTCTGGGGTAAAATGACGGCCAGCGTGATGTTCTTGTGCGCCGGGTGCTCGTGGTGCCCTCGGGTTTGACGTCTCAAGCTGCGGTGCCGAGACGGCCTCGCGGCGACCGGCTGTAGGTCGAGCAGAACCAGCAGAACCAGCAGGAGAGCGGCGCCATCCTTCCAAAAGGCCATCCTCCAGCCCAGCAGGTAGTCCACTTCCACCACAGCTGAATAATTGATCCCCGTTAACTGCAGACAAGGGAGACATTCACGAAACATGCAACATAAATGAACTTGTGTTATCTGAGCATGAAGCAATGATGCGTACTTCCTCCTGTAACTAATATCTACCGACATACCCAGGTCACTGAGACCTGCTTTGGTCGGTCATGGTCCAATTCACTGTAAACATTTTGTCCTAAGTGGCTTTTTGTGAGTTCAAGGCCGGGCTGAGACGTGGGAGAAGAACTCCCCTGTCCGTCAGCCCTGCCCACCTCATACAGCACATAGTTTTACACTGAGAGTGATGAGTGTCTTCTCAAGCACAACCTGCCCTCGACAACATCCCAGACACCAGTTAACACATTCAGTGCTTCTACAGTCACAGCAGGAACACGAATACGTTCTTTCCCCGGTTAAGTAAGGTTAAGTAACTCTTCCTCCGGTACTGTAGGTGGCGCTCTGGTCTAAATACGTCTTTGTCTTCACGTTGACCTTTAGTCATAGCCACGACAACTTTGAAAGCGCGGAGAACGCAGACAACTTTTGGACAGAATAAGGACACTAACGGGTCTTCTTGGTAGTAACGTTAAAGTCCTCAGTTTAAAGGTAAAGTGTAGGAGCATAAACGTGTGCTAAAGTGTCCTTTAGGAGCATAAACGTGTGCTAAAGTGTCCTTTAGGAGCATAAACGTGTGCTAAAGTGTTCTCTAGGAGCATAAACGTGTGCTAAAGTGTCCTCTAGGAGCATAAACGTGTGCTAAAGTGTCCTCTAGGAGCATAAACGTGTGCTCAAGTGCCCTCTAGGAGCATAAACGTGTGTTAAAGTGTCCTCTAGGATCCAAAACGTGTGTTAAAGTGTCCTCTAGGAGCATAAACGTGTGCTAAAGTGTCCTCTAGGAGCCTAAACGTGTGCTAAAGTGTCCTAGGAGCCAGAACGTGTGTTAAAGTGTCCTCTAGGAGCATAAATGTGTGCTAAAGTGTCCTCTAGGAGCCAAAACGTGTGCTAAAGTGTCCTCTAGGAGCATATAAATGTGCTAAAGTGTCCTCTAGGAGCATAAACATGTGTTAAAGTGTCCTCTAGGAGCCTAAACGTGTGCTTAAGTGTCCTCTAGGAGCATAAACGTGTGCTAGAGTGTCCTCAAGGAGCCAAAACGTGTGCTCAAGTGTCCTCTAGGAGCATAAACGTGTGCTAGAGTGTCCTCAAGGAGCCAAAACGTGTGCTCAAGTGCCCTCTAGGAGCCTAAACGTGTGCTAAAGTGTCCTCTAGGAGCATAAACATGTGTTAAAGTGTCCTCTAGGAGCCTAAACGTGTGCTTAAGTGTCCTCTAGGAGCATAAACGTGTGTTAAAGTGTCCTCTAGGATCCAAAACGTGTGTTAAAGTGTCCTCTAGGAGCATAAACGTGTGCTAAAGTGTCCTCTAGGAGCCTAAACGTGTGCTAAAGTGTCCTAGGAGCCAGAACGTGTGTTAAAGTGTCCTCTAGGAGCATAAATGTGTGCTAAAGTGTCCTCTAGGAGCCAAAACGTGTGCTAAAGTGTCCTCTAGGAGCATATAAATGTGCTAAAGTGTCCTCTAGGAGCATAAACATGTGTTAAAGTGTCCTCTAGGAGCCTAAACGTGTGCTTAAGTGTCCTCTAGGAGCATAAACGTGTGCTAGAGTGTCCTCAAGGAGCCAAAACGTGTGCTCAAGTGTCCTCTAGGAGCATAAACGTGTGCTAGAGTGTCCTCAAGGAGCCAAAACGTGTGCTCAAGTGCCCTCTAGGAGCCTAAACGTGTGCTAAAGTGTCCTCTAGGAGCATAAACATGTGTTAAAGTGTCCTCTAGGAGCCTAAACGTGTGCTTAAGTGTCCTCTAGGAGCATAAACGTGTGTTAAAGTGTCCTCTAGGAGCCAAAACATGTGCTAAAGTGTCCTCTAGGAGCATAAACGTGTGCTAAAGTGTCCTCTAGGAGCATGAACATGTGTTAAAGTGTCCTCTAGGAGCATAAACGTGTGTTAAAGTGTCCTCTAGGATCCAAAACGTGTGTTAAAGTGTCCTCTAGGAGCCAAAACGTGTGCTAAAGAGTTGGAGCCTAAACGTGTGTTAAAGTGTCCTCTAGGAGCATAAACATGTGTTAAAGTGTCCTCTAGGAGCATAAACATGTGTTAAAGTGTCCTCTAGGAGCATAAACGTGTGTTAAAGTGTCCTCTAGGAGCATAAACGTGTGTTAAAGTGTCCTCTAGGAGCATAAACGTGTGTTAAAGTGTCCTCTAGGAGCCAAAACATGTGCTAAAGTGTCCTCTAGGAGCATAAACGTGTGCTAAAGAGTCGGAGCCTAAACGTGTGTTAATGTGTCCTCTAGGAGCATAAACGTGTGTTAAAGTATCCTCTAGGAGCATAAACGTGTGTTAAAGTGTCCTCTAGGAGCATAAACGTGTGTTAAAGTGTCCTCTAGAAGCATAAACATGTGTTAAAGTGTCCTCTAGGAGCCAAAACGTGTGTTAAAGTGTCCTCTAGGAGCATAAACATGTGTTAAAGTGTCCTCTAGGAGCATAAACATGTGTTAAAGTGTCCTCTAGCAGCCTAAACGTGTGCTTAAGTGTCCTCTCGATGCACATGTCTGTATCTGTGCATCTTCAGGCAGTGACTCATATGTCAGCACGATAATATCTAAAATGATTAAAAAGGAATTATTTCCAAAAGGTCGTTTGAACTCATTAAAACTGTGCACGCAGAGATCTGAGCCGCTGACACCTGAGAGCATCTGTGTCATGTTACAGTAAAAGCACATTTCAATTATGAGTGAATCAGAAAATGAACTGGATACAAGTTTGTGTTCAAAAGTGTAAAGTTACTGAGGGCGCACTCCCACTGTGCCTCCGTACCGTGCCCCAGCACGTGTCACGGCTAAAGTCTGGTTCCTTTGAGCGGTACACTTGCCGTCCACGGCCCGTTTGGGAGAGGTGGGCTTTTGTAAAGCACGGTTGCACGTGTACGAGCACGAGCGTGTGTACGTGTACGAGCACGAGCGTGCGCACACTGTGACACTAATAACATCGCTTCACAGAGACACTGTGGCACTAATAACGGCTGCTTCACAGAGACACTGTGGCACTAATAATGGCTGCTTCACAGAGACACTGTGGCACTAATAATGGCTGCTGCGCAGAGACACTGTGGCACTAATAACATCGCTTCACAGAGACACTGTGGCACTAATAACGGCTGCTGCACAGAGACACTGTGGCACTAATAACGGCCGCTTCACAGAGACACTGTGGCACTAATAACATCGCTTCACAGAGACACTGTGGCACTAATAACATCGCTTCACAGAGACACTGTGGCACTAATAACGGCTGCTTCACAGAGACACTGTGGCACTAATAACATCGCTTCACAGAGACACTGTGGCACTAATAAAGGCTGCTTCACAGAGACACTGTGGCACTAATAATGGCCGCTTCATAAAGACACTGTGGCACTAATAACGGCTGCTGCACAGAGACACTGTGGCACTAAAAACGGCTGCTTCACAGAGACACTGTGGCACTAATAAAGGCTGCTTCACAGAGACACTGTGGCACTAATAATGGCCGCTTCATAAAGACACTGTGGCACTAATAACGGCTGTTTCACAGAGACACTGTGGCACTAATAATGGCTGCTTCACAGAGACACTGTGGCACTAATAATGGCCGCTTCACAGAGACACTGTGGCACTAATAATGGCTGCTTCACAGAGACACTGTGGCACTAATAACGGCTGCTTCACAGAGACACTGTGGCACTAATAATGCTGCTTCACAGAGACACTGTGGCACTAATAACCCTCCGTACCTCGCTGCACAGGCTCGAGTCCCTGCGGACAGAAACATGCAGCGGTCAAACGTCTCACATGTTCAAATCAATACATCCTGTAAAAAGGATCATATCAGGAATAAAAACGGACTTTGTGTTGTGTGTGTGTGTGTGTGTGTGTGTGTGTGTGTGTGTGTGTGTGTGTGTGTGTGTGTGTGTGTGTGTGTGGCTTGGACTTACTTTGAACGGAACTCCTTTGGTTGAAAGTAAGAAAAAAATAAAAATAAAAAGTTTAAAATCCACACACACACACGCACGCGCGCGCGCACATGTCCGCGTGTCCGCCTGTCACCCTCTTCACGTGGTTCAGGGATGAAGGTTTAAAAACGCAAAGAGGGGCGATCCCCATCCTGGACCCTGAGGGACACCGAGTCCGGCAGCGGGTCCATTCAAGTCCATCCAAAGCGCACGGGCACCGGTTCGCTCCTGCAGCGGAAGGTCCGGCTCCACTTGAGTCGCGTGTTTGATTCCGTGCGCAGGTGGATGAAATAAACTGATTGCTGTTGTTGTTGTTGTTGTTGTTGTTGTTTGTGTGCTGCCTGTGTGACTGAAGGAGCCGACTGACTGCTGCGCTCTCTGGGCGGAGAGAGGCGGAGAGGGGGAGGAGGAAGGAAGGGAAGTGAGGGAGGAAGAGGGAGGGAGGGGAGAGCCAGGAAAGGTGGGAAGAGAGGAAAAGAGGGTGTGTGTCCGTGTGTGTGTGTGTGTGTGTGTGTGTGTACAGTGGAGATCAAAATATGAAAGGTTGAACATGTCAAATCTTTATTAAAAACTATATTTTTAAATAATAATTCACCCACGTGTCGTTTTGACGGGAACAGAATGAAAGTTTTGCTTTTCCATAAAAAACAACAACGTTTTGACGGGTTTGACAACGACTTCCTGTCCCGTTGTGTTTCCATGGTAGCAGCCAATAGCGTTGGGCGTTGCTGAGGTTGCCTGTTGTTGGGTGCAGCTACTGTACACGGAGGATATTAAACAGACGGTTGGATCCGCGGATTGGTCCTGAGTTGTGACCGTACGTTGGCCCTGCTCCTCTCTGAGTGTGTTTCCTGTGCAGCTCGGTGCCTTTGCCCCGTGACGTCGCCCCGTCATCACAGTTTATAGCTGTTTTATCTTCCATCAGCGCCGGTCGAGCATTATCTCGCTCCCTTTACAAGAATTCCTCACATCAATAAACACAAACGCCAGCATGCGATTAGAAAAGGGCGACACGAGGGAGCTACGCTGCTCCTGCTGCTGCTGCTGCTGCTGCTGTTACTGCTGCTGTCACTACTGCTGCTGTTACTGCTGCTGTTACTGTTACTGCTGCTGCTGCTGCTGCTGCTGTTACTGCTGTTACTGCTGCTGCTGCTGCTGCTGTTACTGCTGCTGCTGCTGCTGCTGCTGTTACTGCTGCTGCTGCTGCTGCTGCTGCTGTTACTGCTGCTGCTGCTGCTGCTGCTGCTGCTGTTACTGCTGCTGCTGTTACTGCTGCTGCTGCTGTTACTGCTGCTGTTACTGCTGCTGCTGTTATTGCTGCTGTTACTGCTGCTGCTGCTGCTGCTGCTGCTGCTGCTGTTACTGCTGCTGCTGCTGCTGTTACTGCTGCTGTTACTGTTACTGCTGCTGCTGCTGCTGTTACTGCTGCTGCTGCTGCTGCTGCTGCTGCTGCTGCTGCTGCTGCTGCTGTTACTGCTGCTGCTGCTGCTGTTACTGTTACTGCTGCTGCTGCTGCTGCTGTTACTGCTGCTGCTGCTGCTGTTACTGTTACTGCTGCTGCTGTTACTGTTACTGCTGCTGCTGCTGCTGCTGCTGCTGCTGCTGTTACTGCTGCTGTTACTGCTGCTGCTGCTGCTGCTGTTACTGCTGCTGCTGCTGCTGTTGCTGCTGCTGCTGTTACTGCTGCTGTTACAGCTGCTGCTGCTGCTGCTGCTGTTACTGTTGCTGCTGTTACTGCTGCTGCTGCTGCTGCTGTTACTGTTGCTGCTGTTACTGCTGCTGCTGCTGCTGCTGCTGCTGCTGTTACTGCTGCTGCTGTTACTGCTGCTGCTGCTGCTGCTGCTGTTACTGCTGCTGCTGTTACTGTTACTGCTGCTGCTGCTGCTGCTGCTGCTGTGCCTGTTACTGCTGTTACTGCTGCTGCTGTTGTTACTGCTGCTGCTGTTGTTGTTACTGCTGCTGCTGCTGCTGCTGCTGTTACTGTTGCTGCTGCTGTTACTGTTACTGCTGCTGCTGCTGATATTTTTACTCATTTTGCATCTATTTGTGGTGGTTTTGCATCTATATTTAGTCATTTTGCATCTTTTTGAGGTGGTTTTGCATCTATATTTAGTCATTTTGCATCTTTTTGAGGTGGATTTGCTGTTTTTAGAAGCAGGTCACAAAGGGCAGAAAACTCTGAGGGCATCTGGTGGACGAGTGAGGAACCACAGAGCCGAGAAAGTCCTGCATTGTTGTTATTTTCAGCAATAAAACATCGTTGATTTGTGCAGCGACCGTCTTAAAAAACAGAAATATAGGGTTTACACTTGAAATGAGACGGGCTTTCACACCTGTACCTCAGATTCAGGACGCTCTTTGGCCTCAGAACAATTTCAACTGAGACTGAGGAGCTTTTGATGGGGTTGAGTCCAAGGGTAGAGGAAACAAGGTGCTGCGTCTCCTCTCCAGTCTGCATTGAGCCGACAGTGACAGCGTTTTGTCAGGAGGATGGATCCAGAAGGCGTTGAGATGCTGAGGAGAGCCATTAGCAGCGTGGGAGTCAGTGTCTCCTATACGTCCTCCAAACAAACCCTCCACTGCCACTTACGTGCTGCAGCGCTGATGATCGCCCTGAAATCAAACGTCCTCTTACACATCAGACATTTATTATTCAGTCACATTCACAGGAAACAGCCTCAGTACGTCCATGTTGGTGCCTTTATTTCAGCATTTGAATCATAACTGATGAAGGCTGTAACGTGAACTCACATCACTGATTACGTGCACGCACAGTTTGATTAGCGTGTGCACGTACACGTGTTTGTCTTGGAGGAGATGAAAGGATGAACACGATCAAATCATATTTAAAGAGGCTGCAGATGTTATTGAAGATGAAGAGAGGGATGAGAGCAGGGTCATGGAGTCATGCTTGGTCCAGTGTGGAAGGGTTTTTAATTGGAAGATGGACATCTGTGTGCACCGAGGGAAAGAAGAGAAAAGACAGACAGACAGAGACAAAGACAGACAGAGACAAAGACAAACAGACAGATTGACAGTGACAAAGACTGACAGAGACAAAGACAGACAGACAGACAGAGACAAAGACAGACAGACAGAGACAAAGACAGATGGACAGAGACAAAGACAGACACACAGACAGACGGAGACAAAGACTGACAGAGACAAAGACAGAGAGAGACAAAGACTGACAGAGACAAAGACTGACAGAGACAAAGACAGACACACAGACAGAGACAAAGACAGATGGACAGAGACAAAGACAGACACACAGACAGACGGAGACAAAGACTGACAGAGACAAAGACAAACAGACAGACAGAGACAAAGACTGACAGAGACAAAGACAGACACACAGACAGACGGAGACAAAGACTGACAGAGACAAAGACAAACAGACATACAGAGACAAAGACTGACAGAGACAGAGACAAAGACAGACAGAGACCAAGACAGACACACAGATGGACAGAGACAAAGACTGACAGAGACAAAGACAGACAGAGACAAAGACAAACAGACAGACAGACAGAGACAAAGACAGACAGTGACAAAGACAGACAGTGACAAAGACAGACAGACAGACAGACAGACAGAGACAAAGACAGACAGTGACAAAGACAAACAGACGGACAGAGACAAAGACAAACACACAGACAGACGGACAGACAGAGACAAAGACAGACAGACAGACAGACAGAGACAAAGACAAACAGAGACAAAGACTGACAGATAGAGACAAAGACAGACAGAGACAAAGACTGGCAGTGACAAAGACAGACACACAGATGGACAGAGACAAAGACTGACAGAGACAAAGACAGACACAAGACAGACAGACAGAGACAAAGACTGACAGAGACAAAGACAGACACACAGATGGACAGAGACAAAGACTGACAGAGACAAAGACAGACACAAGACAGACAGACAGAGACAAAGACTGACAGAGACAAAGACAGACAGAGACAAAGACGGACAGAGACAAAGACTAACACAAGACAGACAGATGGACAGACAGAGACCAAGACAGATCGACAGACAGACAGATGGGCAGACTGACACAAGACAGACAGACAGACGGACAGACAGAGACAAAGACAAACAGACAGACAGAGACAAAGACAGACAGACAGACAGAGACAAAGACAGACAGACAGACGGAGACAAAGACAAACAGACTGACAGAGATAAAGACAGACAGACAGACAGACAGATGAACTGGTAACAGCTTGTTTGATAAAATCGATGTCTGTTTTTGTGTTTTTGTGGTTTTGTGTCGGCCGCCTGTCGGATTGAATGTTTCCTATTCGATGTTTGGGTTTGTGGCATCTTTTTGTATTTCGTCCTGAACGTATTGTTTTGCTTTGTTTTTATATATATATAAATATATATACATGCCTCTAAATAAAGAATGTTAAAAACAAACAAAAACTGCATCTGCTGCAGTGGAGAAAACTAATCATGCTTCAGTTATAAAATGTTGCAAAAGTGCAACAGAAAGATTCCTTTATGTCCTGTAAACGTCTGAAATGTTGGTGTCCCAGCATGCACCTGGGTGGATCCGTGGCCTGCAGCTGTTGTGTTGCCCTGAGCTGATCACACAGTGCACTTTAAACCTCTGGCTCCAGCATCAACAGAGACAGATGAGGTGAAGGACGTGCAGCGGGTTAGTTAGTGTCTCTGCTGACACCTGCTGGGCTCCGCGGGGACAGGGTTTGCTCTTCTGTTTGAAGAAGAGACCTGGGGCCTCATGTATCAATGTTGCGTACGCACAAAAACGTGGCGTACGCCATTTTCCACGCCAACGTTCGGATGTATCAAAAGTGAAATGACCGTGGAAATGTGCGGTGCGCCACGCAAACTTCATGGCTGGCGTACGCACGTTTCTACAGCTATTGTTTCGTTGGCGACACTTAGAGGTGATGCTGGGAAACTGTTAGTTATGTGAAAACAATTCATCCTCAGTGTAATGTGCGCATCAGAGACACATTAATGGACAATTAACACACACGTGTTTGCAATCGTAAGGATATAAAATAAGGAGAAGGATATAAAAGCATGCGCAATTTAATAAAAAAGGGAATTAACAATGGCAGCCTTGGCATTGTTAGAAGACATCGCAAATGGTTATGTCAGCCGTGAGAGGGTGTTTAGAGAGCGGGAAGATCTGTTTGCAAATGACGACAACTGGCTCATGAGTCGTTTCGGGTTGCCGAGGCCAGTGTTACTGGAGCTGTGCGCGGAGCCGCGGCCAGACTTAGAACGACACACGCCCAGGAGCCAGGGGTTGTCCATTCCCACACAGGTGCTGACCACTCTGGGATTTCTGGCAACGCATGACTCGTTCAATCTAAACAATAGCATGGTAGGTAACAGGTTGGAGGCTGGCACGGTGCGCGATGGGTGGCTTCTCGGTGAGTAAATCATTTATCCGTTTAATGCGCCCCGAATTTAAACCAGCACAATGCCCGTTTGGACACGCGCATTCAAATATGTGTATTTGTTTTTTTCCCTGGTGAAAAAAGAATGTCTCCTTGTGTTCATTATTCGTCTCAATAAACGCGTGCGTAAAGTTGGAACCTCTGCAGTCATTAATATAAGTGTGATCAGTCTTGTCAATCCTTGTAATGCAGTTATTTTGTCCTGTTTGTTTTCCCGCGAACAGTAGTGTGATTTATATATATATATATATATATAGTTACCCCCTGAGAACGTGGCTGTTGACCCTTCTCACTAACCCCGGCACCGACCAAGAGGGGAGATACAACGACCGCCATTCCCGAACTCGGGCAGTGGTGGAGAGGGCAATTGGCCTATTGAAGGGGCGCTGGCGCTGTCTAGACAGGTCGGGCGGGGTGCTGCTGTACACACCTGAGAAGGTGTGCCGCATCGTGCTGGCCTATGGTGTCCTGCACAACTTGGCACACCGCCATGGCATACCACTGCCAGAGCACCCCCCCCCCCCCCCCACCGGAGGAACCGAATGCCGGACCCGTCAACCTCGACCCACCCCGCAAAGCGATACGGGCCCGTCAGCGTCTGATTTCAATGATGTAAAGAGGCAAGGACACGATTTACTTTGTACGTGCATTTATTGCATGATAAATATCTCCCAGTGCATTGACAATTTGATCTAGAAGATCACTGACGCCACGGATGGCTCTCAATATTTCCTCCTGTGATTCCAGCACAGCTTGTGAAAGGACACGGCCAGTCGGGCGGACGTCAGCTGGCGTGGGGTCGCCGGGGCGCGTGGTGCTGGAGGTGCCGCTGGAGACGCCAGGGCGCACGGTGCAGAGGGAGGAGCCCTCTCCTGTCTCATCGTCTATTGAGAAATAATAATAAAAAAAAATGAAGTAATTAAACATGAGTCAATGTGTTTATATCCTGGCAACTTAACGCACGAGCATGTGTAATGTGAGCAGCCTAGTATAATGACATTTCTGAGTTTAACACATTTACCTTGAGGATGATCTGTGTCGCCTTCATGGCCCCCACAACTCCGCTTAGAGCTGTTCCCTCCACAATAGCCGCCACTCTCTGGTCAAAGGGGGTCAGTTCCTCCCCTCCTGTCACCCCGCCCGTTGCGGTGATACTTCGGCGGTGGGCCGAAATCCTCCGCTTCACGTCGGACCATTTTTTTATTTATTTCAGTGGTTGTGCGCTGCTCCGACCCAACAGCGTTCACTGCCTCACACACACACTCCCCAGAAATGTCTTTTTCTTTGTGTTTATCCCTGTAAAGAGGCTACCAAATAAAACCGCTCTTCGGTCTCCACTTCATTCAATAAAATTTCGAGCTTAGACTCGTTGAAGTTGCGCTTCTTACCTTTACTCATCGTTTAAATCTGATAGTGCAGAGAGGGAATCCCCGGTGCAGGCCCTATTTACATTGATTTGCATATTTAAATGGGGGCGTGGACAGGGAGGAGTTCAGCACTTCTGCATGTGCGCTCAATTCCACGTTGATTGGGATGTACAAAGGAAAAGTGCTTGGATCCATGCGTACGCACACATTGATACATCTGAATTTTTTTGTGCTTACGCCAGTTTCTGGATTCTAGCGTACGCCATGTTTTAGTAAGAAAGCCACGCAATTCTTAGTACATGAGGCCCCTGGAGAGAAGCCGCAGATGAGACTTTCAACTGGATCTCGTCTCCGTTATCACCGACCAAAACAACAGATTACGTGTTTTCTTTGTGGTTTCGGAGCCGAATCTTTTACTAAAGTTTAATAAAACCAGATCATTTAACAGTGATGGACAGTTAAACACATGGAAACATGAACTTCACGTGTGGGTTTTTACAGCTGTTTACTCTGTTTAGTCTTAAAATAGACGAAGCATTAAAAATCATGTCTTTGCTGGGAGCCAAACATCAGAGGGAGGCATGAAAATTTAAAGAGCATAAACTGCTGGGACGGCTTCCTGGTGTTGGGACATGACGTGTCCCTCGGGGAAAATCTCCACGGTAAAGGGAGGACGTGAAAACTGCAGAGTGGAGGCATCAATAATGGATTTCCCTCAGCCTGCTGGAGACATGATGGAGACGAGATGGAGACATGATGGAGGCAAGATGGAGACAAGATGGAGACATGATGGAGACGAGATGGAGACAAGATGGAGACATGATGGAGACAAGATGGAGACAAGATGGAGACGAAATGGAGACATGATGGAGACGAGATGGAGGCATGATGGAGACATGATGGAGACAAGATGGAGACATGATGGAGACAAGATGGAGACGAGATGGAGACAAGATGGAGACAAGATGGAGGCATGATGGAGACAAGATGGAGACAAGATGGAGACATGATGGAGACGAGATGGAGACATGATGGAGACGAGATGGGGACATAATGGAGACGAGATGGAGACGAGATGGAGACAAGATGGAGACGAGACGGAGACACGATGGAGACGAGATGGAGACGAGATGGAGACAAGATGGAGACAAGATGGAGACAAGATGGAGAGATGATGGAGACAAGATGGAGACGAGATGGAGACGAGATGGAGACATGATGGAGACGAAATGGAGACATGATGGAGACAAGATGGAGACATGATGGAGAGATGATGGAGACAAGATGGAGACGTGATGGAGACGAGATGGAGACGAGATGGAGACGAGATGGAGACATGATGGAGACAAGATGGAGACAAGATGGAGACATGATGGAGACATGATGGAGACGAGATGGAGACATGATGGAGACAAGATGGAGACATGGTGGAGACATGATGGAGACAAGATGGAAACATGATGGAGACATGATGGAGACAAGATGGAGACGAGATGGAGACATGATGGAGACAAGATGGAGACATGATGGAGACGAGATGGAGACATGATGGAGACAAGATGGAGACATGATGGAGACAAGATGGAGACATGATGGAGATGAGATGGAGACAAGATGGAGACGTGACGGAGACACGATGGAGACGAGATGGAGACATGATGGAGACATGATGGAGACACGATGGAGACAAGATGGAGACGTGACGGAGACACGATGGAGACGAGATGGAGACATGATGGAGACATGATGGAGACATGATGGAGACGTGACGGAGACACGATGGAGACAAGATGGAGACATGATGGAGATGAGATGGAGACAAGATGGAGACGTGACGGAGACACGATGGAGACGAGATGGAGACATGATGGAGACATGATGGAGACACGATGGAGACAAGATGGAGACGTGACGGAGACACGATGGAGACGAGATGGAGACATGATGGAGACATGATGGAGACATGATGGAGACACGATGGAGACATGATGGAGACACGATGGAGACAAGATGGAGACATGATGGAGACGTGATGGGGAAAAGATGGAGACATGATGGAGACATGATGGAGACAAGATGGAGACAAGATGGAGACATGATGGAGACGTGATGGGGAAAAGATGGAGACGAGATGGAGACATGATGGAGACAAGATGGAGACATGATGGAGACATGATGGAGACAAGATGGAGACAAGATGGAGACATGACGGAGACATGATGGAGACAAGATGGAGACATGACGGAGACATGATGGAGACAAGTTGGAGACATGATGGAGACATGATGGAGACAAGATGGAGACATGATGGAGACAAGTCGGAGACATGATGGAGACAAGATGGAGACATGACTGAGACAAGTCGGAGACAAGTCGGAGACATGATGGAGACATGATGGAGACGAGATGGAGACAAGATGGAGACAAAATGGAGACATGATGGAGACGAGATGGAGACAAGATGGAGACAAAATGGAGACATGATGGAGACGAGATGGAGACAAGATGGAGACATGATGGAGACGAGATGGAGGCAAAATGGAGACATGATGGAGACGAGATGGAGACAAAATGGAGACAAGATGGAGACGAGATGGAGACAAAATGGAGACATGATGGAGACAAGATGGAGACAAAATGGAGACATGATGGAGACATGATGGAAACATGATGGAGACAAGATGGAGACGAGATGGAGACAAGATGGAGACATGATGGAGACAAGATGGAGACGAGATGGAGACGAGATGGAGACAAGATGGAGACAAGATGGAGACAAGATGGAGACATGATGGAGACATGATGGAGAAATGATGGAGACAAGATGGAGACATGATGGAGACGAGATGGAGACATGATGGAGACACGATGGAGACGAGATGGAGACATGATGGAGACATGATGGAGACATGATGGAGACATAATGGAGACAAGATGGAGGCAAGATGGAGACAAGATGGAGACAAGATGGAGACATGATGGAGACAAAATGGAGACAAGATGGAGGCAAGATGGAGGCAAGATGGAGACAAGATGGAGACAAGATGGAGACATGATGGAGACAAGATGGAGACATGATGGAGACAAGATGGAGACAAGATGGAGACGAGATGGAGACAAGATGGAGACAAGATGGAGGCAAGATGTAGACAAGATGGAGACATGATGGAGACATGATGGAGACAAGATAGAGACGAGATGGAGACGAAATGGAGACATGATGGAAACAAGATGGAGTCAAGATGGAGACATGATGGAGACAAGATCGAGACATGATGGAGACAAGATGGAGACAAGATGGAGACATGATGGAGACAAGATGGAGGCATGATGGAGACAAGATGGAGACATGATGGAGACAAGATGGAGACGAGATGGAGACATGATGGAGACGAGATGGAGAGGAGATGGAGACAAGATGGAGACGAGATGGAGACATGATGGAGACATGATGGAGACATGATTGAGACATGATGGAGACATGATGGAGACATGATGGTGGTTTTGCATCTATTTTTAGTCATTTTGCATCTTTTTGTGGTAGAGTGCGTTCAGAGGCGTCAGTCGCCTTAAACGTGACACTTAAGTGTTGCACAGTAAAGTCTCATTTCCTGTAATCAGGCTGTTTCATTGCCTTGAACGATGTGATCCAAGGGGACTAACGCAGCGTTCATGAGTCATTGCCTCATCAGCTCAGTTATCCGTCTCATATCCTCCGACCCTGCATCCATCTTTAATCAGTCTCCTCTGTGGGTCGCTGCCATTTCCACAGGAAGTGGGAGAGGACCCCGTCAGGGTCCGCTCATCAATTACTCAACAGAAGAGGACGTAAATATTCACAACGCTCCCCGAGCGTCTGATCAACCGATTCTTCTTCTTCTTCACTTGGTAACGTTTGATAATGTTATGATGTTAATGTTCAGATCCACTGAGTTGCTGCATCATAAAACACGTTTTCATTATAATGTCATAAATAAATCAGACACAGACTCAGAGTTTGTCCCTTTTTAATGAAGCAGTAAAGAAAATAAAACCTGTGAGCGAACGGAGAGCAAACCAACGCTGTCACACAGAGAGCTGAGGGTTTAGAGCAGGGGTGTCAAACTCAGGCCCGTGGGCCAAATCTGGTCCACGGTGTAATTATATTTGTCCCTAAGATCATATGCAGGTTCTGTGAGAGCTGGCCCGTGAGTATAAAGCTCATCCACGTCTACTTTTCTGTTCACACACATGAGCATCCATGCTACCAGTCTCTGCAGACACACTGAATCCACCCCTCCCCACAATTTTTTATTTTATTTTGTGGAAATTGAGTTTGTTCCGCAACTTTGTCCCAGTTTTAAATTTTGGCCCACTGTGAATTTGAACTTGACACCGCTGGTTTAGAGAGAATGATCCGGTTTCATCTGATCTGATGTGGAGGTGATTTTCCCACAACATCAATCATTCACAAACTCAACAGGAACACAACGAGACTTTTAGCTTTCAAAATAAAACAATCAGATTAAAAAAAGAGAATCCCTTCAACAAAGAATCATTATTTACAAAAGACACACACACACACGCACGCACACACACACACACACACACACACACACACACACACACACACACACACACACACACACACACACACACACACACACACACACACACACACACACACACACACACACACACACACACACACACACACACACACACACACACACACACACACACACACACACACACACACACACACACACACACACACACACACACACACACACACACCACTATGAGTATTTACGCTCTCTACCTTTGAGCAAGGCACCTTATTCCCAACCCACGCGCTGCGAATAAACTACTGAATATTATTAACGAGCTTAGCAAAGCATCAATTAATGAAACGACACAGCTTAGCATTGGATCGCTAGGGGAGCAGAGAGCAGTTATGTCTGTTTATTGCGTACAAACGCCGTCGTTCACGGCGGTCACACCAGCCGACGCCACAACGTTTATGCCAAACGCGTTCAAACGGCCCAGACGGGGCTTTTATTTTGCAATATCAGCAGGTGGTTACAAAAGTCCTCAACTCACATGTGTTCGTCATTATCAGGAATTAAGACATTTCCCTCACAAATTAGCGTTATTTTATTTTGAAGTTAGAAGTCGTCACGTGTTCCTGTCGTCAGAAGTCGTGGATGGTACCAACAGAACCGTTGTTTGGCGTCCGCGGCGCTGATGCGACACTGACGAGGCAGAGCTGCAGACGTTCCTCTGATGGAGCGTGAGGAATTAAAGGTTATCCAGCTCGTCTCTCGTGCTGCGGCTGTGCACGACGTCCACGGCGAGTCCCAGCGACGCAGGAAACAACGCGCCACTTGTGCGAGTTACGCGGCTCTCACTGTTTGGTAACAACGCGGCGAAAACCTATGAAGTGAAATATGCACCAGTGACAGAATCGTGGTTCGCAGTTGATCGGAGTTTTCGGCTTGTTGGTCGCAGTGGACAGACTTCCTTTGCGTGGAGTTGAGCTCCAGTCGTGTTTATGCGAATTCGGAGACAGTGAACCGCCAGTCGACTCGTCGCGCTGTACCCATCATGCAACTCACGGCCGGATCTCCAGCTCTCCGTAGAGAATAAACGGGAGAAGGTGACTGTCACTACTAAACGCGGCGGCTCATTGGGCGTTTTGGAACAACTGTAAATGTCAAATGCACGTCCTTTTGGAACGATTTTGGTAATCCACTGTAATGGACTTTACTATGAGAGGAGCTGGTACAGGGGCCAGTAGGTAAGTCTTTAAAACACTCTTTAATAAACTCTGGCTTCACTAACTACACTGTTGCTGCTTTGTTGTGTGTGTAGGGACTCTTCTCATGCTGCTGCAGAGGTTTGCTGTTATTTTCAGCAGCATTAGTGGTTAAAAAAGACCTTTGAATGCCTTCAGCGTGCTGCCCCGAGCTAACCACTGTTAGCTCCACTTCCAAACTCTTAAAGGTTTGTGTTTTTTAAAATTCTTTTACACGTGCTTTTCTCCATAGAGTCCGATTTGGACGTTCTTGACCCGACTCTCTCAACTTTTCTTTTCTATTTCCGTGTACGGCGGTTTGCTCTCACGCCCTTTTGTGGGGATTGTCGGAGGCGATTACCTGCTAATTAGGATCATCGAACGCACCGTCAACTCACGAGGAAATGGGAACAGAGCTACGAACAGTTGACTTTTCTTAAGAACAAATTTAAGAATAAAGAAAACACTGGTGACCCCTAATACCCCTAATATTTGACTGACTGGACGTTTATTGGACGTAGAAACGACGTCCGACTGTAACCACGCTGCAGTTTTTGGCGTCTGACTGGGGCCGTTTTTTTGCGAGGGATATGACGTCACAGCCTGACCCGGGTTTGCTGGGTTCACATGGACCGTACGGACACGAGAGCAGGGTCCAGATCCTCGTCCCATCTCCCAAAGGTGTGAAACTTCTGTGTTAAACTGATTTACGTGGAGGTTAGTTCAGGTTTTATCGGGGTTCGTCCGTCGGAGGACACGCGGCGGAGTCAGGATCCGATTTCTCATCAGCAAAATTAAAGACCACCACCAATCTATTCGTTCCAGACGAAGCCTGGCCCAAAGCGTCCGACAGCGGTTAATCATCGCGGGTCACGACCTTGAGTGAGCCGTGGAACATGAAGTCCTGCTTGTGGTCAAAAGCCTCCGTCTACATCTCGTCGGCGTGTGCAGGTTTGGCCGGATCGCGGCTTCCTTTCCCCGTCGTCGACCTCAACCCCAGCTCCAGCTGCTCAGCCTCGACCGGCGCCGAGCTGTTCCCCTCTTGAGCGGCGCCGCCGAATCCCGCGTTTTCAGAGGTTTCTATTGTTTCTTTGAGGATGGCGCCGCCGTCCGGAGGTCCCGACTGCCTGAGTTCAGAGGGCGGCGACTGGGAGTCGGGCTGCACGGCCGGACCGTCGGCACCGGCCGCCGGCTGCGAGACGGACGGGTCTGTCAGGATGTTTCTGGAAATAACTGAAAAAAGGATGAAACAAGACATCTTTACTTCACACTGTTGAAAGAGAGCTTTGCCTCCACGCTGTTAGCACGTCACACGCTTCAGTCATCTGATTGGTTGGTTTGGCCCGTATGTTGGTGACAGACAGATGGTTTATCCAATCAGAGACAAGGATTTTCACCCCTTCATAAAGATCTTTAAACCAGAGTTCAGACGGATCTGCTGAGACCATGAGACTCAGTCCATCTGGAGGAGTCGGGTTAGAAAAAAGCCTCTTGGAGCAATAACCTAAACTCAACAGGAAGTCGGCCATTTTAAATGTTATGGCTATTTTCTGACAGTTGCACGGGTGAACTCCACGCCAACTCCATCAAATTCCTCCTAGAGACAAAACACCATCAACTTCCAAATCAGTCGCTACCATCTCGAGACGCGTCCGATCAAATGTTACCGAAGGTTTTCTTGTTGTCGTGGTTTGACGCCAAAATATCACTTTTCGCCATAAGACAGGAAGTTGTTGCAACTTGACCGTACTTTGTCCAATCTGCAACCACAGCGTTCAAAAATACCGGCATCACGACTCAGTTACAGGTAAATCTAATTGATCACTCTTCCCAATCGCTACCGTAACTGCCGAAAAAAAGCAGCGCGTTACTCTACGCGTTATCTCACTGAAGCTGTTTTCACCAGAGCAACGAGATCTCTAAGTCGACGGCAGAGACCGCTCTTCCTCAGTGAGGGGGCACGAGACAAAATGATGATGATCAGCTGAGGTAGTGTCACGTTGAGCCAATCAGAGGTGGAGTTGGGCGGGTGTTGTTGACACAAAATCAAAAGCATGCTTGGTTGCACACAAACGGACAAAAGTGTCTCTTCTTCTCTGTTGTTGGTGGGTTTCTGACTTAGACTCAGACTTAAACGTCTCTTTATTGATCCTTTGGGATGAACTCCCGCAAGGAAATTGAGTTTCCAGCAGCTTAGAAAAACACAGTATAGGTTAACCAATAAACCCTTAGCTTAATAAATACAGATAGTATAAAAAACAACCACAATAGACAGTGAATATCTGCTGATACACTTACTGTGCTTTAGGACATGCTGCTACATTTCACTGTGGTTTACTGTAACTGACTTAAGTACGAAATGCTGCTACACTCCACTGTGCCACACTGTCACTTAGTTCTGTAGGACATGCTGCTACATTTTTAACATTTTTAACATTTTTAACACTTATAACTTATCTCTCCTTCTCACTTATCTAGTTTGTACTTATTTTATTTCAATCTGCTGCTAAACTGCACGCTGCGTATTGTTGTATATTGTATAAACCTACGCTTAACCACGACGTCTGTTGCACTCTGTCACATTTAGTTATTGTTTGATTTATTTGATGTTAGCTTTATTTTGATTTGATTTATGTTTATGCTTATTGTTACTCTGATCCTTTTCTGCCTTTGTATCGAAACTGTTGCACAATAATTTCCCTCGGGATAAATAAAGCTTCTTGAATCTTGAATCTTGAATCTTGAATAATTAACTCTTGGTCAAATATATGTGAGGTAGATGAAAGAATACGGGTCAAATAAAAGTCTCAGAAAGTTAAATCAGATGAGTTAAATGTGGAGGAAATGTATCAGATCAAATATGTTTGAGTGTGTTTGACAGAAATGAGCAGTGAGATTAAATGATTGCACTTAAGTGTTGGCAGAGTCACAGCGCCACACGCAGGCCTGGCACGAGTACTGCAGCGCTGTGAGCCCAGGAAAACGAGCTTTCCTGAGCTGGAAGTACCGCTGTTACTTTTCCCTCCATGAAATTAAAGGAACAACTGTGAATGTCAAATGCATGTTCTTTGGGATCGACTTTGGTAATCCACTGTAATGGACTTTACTATGAGAGGAGCTGGTACAGGGGCCAGTAGGTAAGTCTTTAAAACACTCTTTTAATAAACTCTGGCTTCACTAACTACGCTGTTGCTGCTTTGTTGTGTGTGTAGGGACTCTTCTCATGCTGCTGCAGAGGTTTGCTGTTATTTTCAGCAGCATTAGTGGTTAAAAAAGACCTTTGAATGCCTTCACCGCACTGCCCCGAGCTAATCACTGTTAGCCACATCCAGCTGTTAGCATCTCTCCTGGATTTCTACCTTAATAGTTGTTACAGAAAAAAACTGTCTTCAAGGCTTATTTGATGTATGTAGGGGCGCACTCCCACTGTGCCTCCGTACCGTGCCCCAGCACGTGTCACGGCTAAAGTCTGGTTCCTTTGACCAGTGTGAGTGCAACCGTACCACGTCTAGGAGCGGCACGCTTGCCGTCCACGGCCCGTTTGGGAGAGGTGGGCTTTAGTAAAGCACGTTTGCACGAGTACGAGCATGCGCACGTGTACGAGCACGAGGCCTACGGCGGTTCTGAGGTCATTTCCTGTGCGCCTGTTGGGACGTAGAAAAAAGAAGGAGGGACCATGCGCGGACATTTCAAACAATGGCGGTGAAAGGTTCACGTTGGTGTGATGCGGAGGTGGAGTGTTTACTGCAGATTTGGTCGATGAAAAGATTCAAAAACAGTCGACAAGACGCACAAAAACTCCGAGGTCTACGGAAAGATCTGGAAACAAAGCCACGCATCGCCATGACGTCATCAATGCGTGTGACGTGTTACGGCGTGATGACGTATAGGCAGCAAGAAGCATTCTCCGAGGCCCAGGTAGTGTGAGTACAAACGGGCCTGGAGGGGGGCACAAGGACCCTAAAGCACGGGGCACGGGACGGAGGCACAGTGGGAGGGCGCCCTGAGTGCAGAAAAGACCCTGGGATGATTTTACGCTGTCATTACACTTTAATGAAACCTTCAGAACCGGGTCTTGTGTCACTTTGCTCTCCTCACGCTTACAGAACGATCTCACTATAATGAAACCAGCAGAAGGACCGAGGACGAGCCGCACACGGTGACAGAAACAACAGGAAGTGACTGACCTCCCGTGGGTCTGTAGTCGTCGTCTGCAGACGAGCTGCGGCTGAACGGGCTGAAACTGGGCATGATGATGAGCCCCAGGGACACCAGGATGATCTGAGGACACAAACACAGTCGGAAACCCTCCAGATTCACGAGAAGAAGAGTGAACGTGCGATGTTTCCTACCAGTAAGCAGGTGCTGGTCTGGGCTCCTTTGCTGACCGTGTGTTTGATCAGAGACTGAAGCTGTCGCAGCTGAGTCAGCAGAGAGCTGAGGGGCACAAAAACACAGTGGACACGCGTTTACGTCAGCGTTCATTCTGCCGTTACGTTCAGCAACAAGCCTGTGAATGTTCTCATGTGTCCAGGTCGCCGTTCTCCTCAAAGCAGCTTCAGTCCAAAGCAACTGGACTTGGTTCTCTGTCAGGAAGACGTTTCACCTCTGATCCAAGAGGCTTCATCAGTTCATGTACGCATCTGACCAGGATCAGGACCAGGACCAGGCTGGGACCAGGACCAGGACCAGGACCAGGATCAAGCTGGGACTGGACCATGGCTAACCAGAGGAGGAGGTCTGAGACTCCGCTCAATTCCAGTTTACAATGCTGCCCTTTCATCCCTTCATCCAACAATCCAACCTCAAAGAACATCTGTTCAGGAAGACGTTTCACCTCTCATCCACCAACCACTGGACCAGGACCAGTCCCAGCCTGGTCCCAGCCTGGTCCTGGTCCTGGTCCAGTCCCAGCCTGGTCCTGGTCCTGGTCCTGGTCCTGGTCCTGGTCAGATGCGTACATGAACTGATGAAGCCTCTTGAATCAGAGGTGAAACGTCTTCATGACAAAGAACCAAGTCCAGTTGCTTTGGACTGAAACTGCTTTGAGGACTTTCAGCAACAATAGAAAGCAATAATCTGAGTAATCTGAGGAATAATCTGAGTAATCTGAATAATCTGACCTCAGACGTGTCAGATAAACACACTAGAAGAGACGATGGAAATGAAAAGTGTTCGTACATGTTGCGTTTCTCCAGCTGCTCCACCGATCTCTGCAGCTCCTTATTCTGTGTTGAGCAAGCTGCTGCCCTACACACACACACACACACACACACACACACACACACACACACACACACACACACACACACACACACACACACACACACACACACACACACACACACACACACACACACACACACACACACACACACACACACACACACACACACACACACACAGTAAATATATATATGAAACATGTTCTGGTGGGTCTCTGGTGGACCCCCCCTCCCCCTCAGCGGCGTGTACCTGCTCTCCAGCCCATCGACGTACTCCTTCCTCCTCCTCCGGCTGTCCTGAGCCGACTGCTTGTTGCGGATTTTCCTCCGAACTCTCTTCAGGATTCTCTCCTCGGCCTGCGGATGAAAGTGTATCAGAGGAGGAAGAGGAGGAGGAAGAGGGGGAGGAGGAGGAAGAGGAGGAGGAGGATGAAGAGGAGGAGGAGGAGGAGGAGAGGAGGAGGAGGAAGAGGAGGAGGAGGAGGAGAGGAGAGGAGGAGGAGGAGGAGAGGAGGAGGAGGAAGAGGAGGAGGAGGAGGAGGAGGAAGAGGAGGAGAAGAGGAGGAGGAGAGGAGGAGGAGGAAGAGGAAGAAGAGGAGGAGGAGTAGGAGGAAGAGGAGGAGGAAAAGGAGGAGGAGGAAGAGGAGAAAGAGGAGAGGAGGAGGAGAAGAGGAGGAGGAAGAGGAGAAGGAGGAGGAAGAGGAAGAGAGGAGGAGGGAGGAGAGGAGGAGGGAGGAGAGGAGGAGGAAGAGGAAGAGGAGGGGCTGTTCTGACCTTGGTGAGGGGGTGTTCTGACCTTGGTGAGGGGGTGTTCTGACCTTGGTGAGGGGCTGTTCTGACCTTGGTGAGGGGCTGTTCTGACCTTGGTGAGGGGGTGTTCTGACCTTGGTGAGGGGCTGTTCTGACCTTGGTGAGGGGCTGTTCTGACCTTGGTGAGGGGGTGTTCTGACCTTGGTGAGGGGGTGTTCTGACCTTGGTGAGGGGCTGTTCTGACATTGGTGAGGGGGTGTTCTGACCTTGGTGAGAGGGTGTTCTGACCTTGGTGAGGGGGTGTTCTGACCTTGGTGAGGGGGTGTTCTGACCTTGGTGAGAGGGTGTTCTGACCTTGGTGAGGGGGTGTTCTGACCTTGGTGAGAGGGAGGTTGTTGGGCAGAGAAACTCCTTCCTGTGTCAGCAGCTTCTGCTCCTCGTCCGTCAGCTGCAGGTCTGGGTAAAGCTGCAACAGCACAGGGAGAGTCAGGGCTCCGGGTCAAACCTGACCCTGACCCTAACCCTGACCCTAACCCTGACCCCTAACCCTGACCCCTAACCCTGACCCCTAAACCTAACCCTAACCCTGACCCTGACCCTGACCCCTAACCCTGACCCCTAACCCTGACCCTAACCCTAAACCTAACCCTGACCCTAACCCTGACCCTGACCCCTAAACCTGACCCTAACCCTAAACCTAACCCTGACCCCTAAACCTGACCCTAACCCTGACCCTGACCCCTAAACCTGACCCCTAACCCTGACCCTAACCCTGACCCTAACCCTGACCCCTAACCCTGACCCTAACCCTGACCCCTAACCCTGACCCTGACCCCTAAACCTGACCCCTAACCCTGACCCTAACCCTAACCCTGACCCTGACCCTAACCCTGACCCTGACCCGTAACCCTGACCCCTAACCCTGACCCTAACCCTGACCCCTAACCCTGACCCCTGACCCAGGAGAATACACGAAAAGAAACACGTCTCACCAGGTCACCGTCGGGGCTGGGAGGGTCGGCGGCGCTCACACCGCCATCGAGGCGCGCCGCAGGGAGCAGAGGAAGCTCGTTCACGACGCACGAGTCTGAAAACAACACCTGAGAGCTCCACTCATCTGCATGGGACAGGAAGTGACATCACAGTTAGTGTTGTACAGAATAGCAGACGATCTGTTACCTGAATGTCAGGGCGCCCTCCCACTGTGCGTCCGTCCCGTGCCTCGTGCTTTAGGGTCCTTGTCCCCCCCTCCAGGCCCGTTTGTCCTCACACTACCTGGGCCTCGGAGAATGCTTCTTGCTGCCTATACGTCATCACGCCGTAACACGTCACACGCATTGATGACGTCATGGCGATGCGTGGCTTTGTTTCCAGATCTTTCCGTAGACCTCGGAGTTTTTGTGCGTCTTGTCGACTGTTTTTGAATCTTTTCATCGACCAAATCTGCAGTAAACACTCCACCTCCGCATCACACCAACGTGAACCTTTCACCGCCATTGTTTGAAATGTCCGCGCATGGTCCCTCCTTCTTTTTTCTACGTCCCAACAGGCGCACAGGAAATGACCTCAGAACCGCCGTAGGCCTCGTGCTCGTACACGTGCACACGCTCGTGCTCGTACACGTGCAAACGTGCTTTACTAAAGCCCACCTCTCCCAAACGGGGCGTGGACGGCAAGCGTGCCGCTCCTAGACGTGGTACGGTTGCACTCACACTGGTCAAAGGAACCAGACTTTAGCCGTGTAACGTGCTGGGGCACGGTACGGAGGCACAGTGGGAGTGCGCCCTCAGACAGGTCGACCCTTTGAGCCCTTTAAAAACGCCGTCTTCGTTGGTCTTTTTGTTTAATGTGACGTCATTTCTAAAATCTGCTAAAAGGTTATGGAAGTCATTGAGAAATAATGATTTATAATAGTATTTAAAATCCCTCACCGAGCTCTATGGAGATGACGTTCTCCTGTCCAGGCTCCGCCTTCACGCCCCCCAGGCCGCTGATGTCATAGATCACCTGGTAGACAGTCGCCGGGGCCGTCCGGGCGCTCGCCGCTGTCACCGCGGCGACAGGACCCTCAGTCACAGGGTCCTCGGAGATGCCGCTGTCGCTCTCAGACGTGGAGTCTGCAGGCGGCCCGCTGGGAAACACCTCGTTTGGGTCGACGCCGTGAAGGAAGTCCTCTGATTCGCTGTCCTCCAGCGTCTGAGAGAGAGAGAGAGAGAGAGAGAGAGAGAGAGAGAGAGAGAGAGAGAGAGAGAGAGAGAGAGAGAGAGAGAGAGAGAGAGAGAGAGAGAGAGAGAGAGAGAGAGAGAGAGAGAGAGAGAGAGAGAGAGAGACCCATTTAACAGACTGCATCATGGGACCTCACCTGTGGTACCGTGACACACGGAGCCAGAGACTCACACAGTCGGGGTCCACCGCCCAGTCCTGCAGGGGCTTCTGGGAGCCGCTGCAGACGAGGTCGGAGCCGGGGAACGGAGCGCCCAGCTGCCAGCTGTCTGCCGCCACGGCGTCCAGAAACAGCTCCCCGCTCTCTGCATCCATGACCTGACGACTGAACACACGTTTAAGACGATTCATTAAGGAACATTTTAGAGCTTTTAAGGCGCTTTAAGGGTGCACGCCCACTGTACCACCGTCCCATGCCCCAGCACGTTACACGGCTAAAGTCTGGTTCCTTTGACCAGTGTGAGTGCAACCGTACCACGTCTAGGAGCGGCACGCTTGCCGTCCACGGCCCGTTTGGGAGAGGTGGGCTTTAGTAAAGCACGTTTGCACGTGTACGAGCACGAGCGTGCGCACGTGTACGAGCACGAGGCCTACGGCGGTTCTGAGGTCATTTCCTGTGCGCCTGTTGGGACGTAGAAAAAAGAAGGAGGGACCATGCGCGGACATTTCAAACAATGGCGGTGAAAGGTTCACGTTGGTGTGATGCGGAGGTGGAGTGTTTACTGCAGATTTGGTCGATGAAAAGATTCAAAAACAGTCGACAAGACGCACAAAAACTCCGAGGTCTACGGAAAGATCTGGAAACAAAGCCACGCATCGCCATGACGTCATCAATGCGTGTGACGTGTTACGGCGTGATGACGTATAGGCAGCAAGAAGCATTCTCCGAGGCCCAGGTAGTGTGAGTACAAACGGGCCTGGAGGGGGGGACAAGGACCCTAAAGCACGGGGCACGGGACGGAGGCACAGTGGGAGGGCGCCCTAAGGCCCTTTAAGACCCTTTTAAACACTATTTACATTTTAGACGCTTTCCGAATCTTTAAAGACACTTTAATACCCTTTCAGAACTATTTAAGAGCTTTCAAAGCTCTTAAATAGCACACACACACACACACACACATATCTACACACACACACACACACACATATATACACACACACACACACAAACACACACACACACAGCAAAGTAAGAGAAAGAAAGTGAACACAAAGCAAACAACAGAACAAAGACTCCTCCAAACCCAGGTGACGAAACACAGGAGGAGGATATCCTGGTACACACGCGCGCACACACACGCACACGCGCACACACACGCGCGCACACACACACACACACACACACACACACACACACACACACACACACACACACACACACACACACACACACACACACACACACACACACACACACACACACACACACACACACACACACACACACACACACACACACACACACACACACAAACCTGATAAGCTGCCAAACGTGTTTCAGATTCAAAGCGTCAGAAGCAAAAACAACAACAACTTTTCTGGACTGTCACGTTTAAATATGCAAATGAGGCGTTAGGTCATGTTATGTTATGTTATGTTGTGTTGTGTTGTGTTGTGTTGTGTTGTGTTGTGTTGTGTTGTGTTGTGTTGTGTTGTGTTGTGTTGTGTTGTGTTGTGTTGTGTTGTGTTGTGTTGTGTTGTGTTATGTTATGTTGTGTTATGTTATGTTATGTTATGTTGTGTTATGTTGTGTTATGTTGTGTTATGTTATGAAATACGAGCTTCATTTTCTTCCATTTCGGGAACAGAAAAGTGAGTTTTTACGTTTCATTTTGTCGACAATTTAGAGTCAAAGGTTTTTACACATATTTATATTAATCAGCCTCAAATTACAGATTAATGCGCAGCAGCAAATGACGTCAATACAGGGGGGGGGGGGGGGGGTATTTAGAGCAAAAGTTGCAGATTAAAGAGATAAAAAGTAGCAAATCTATAAAAAGTCGCAGATTAATGAGATAAAAGTAAAAAAAAAACACAAGAAAAAAGTCAATTTATGAGAAAAAAGTCGCAGATATATGAGATTAAAAGTTGAAAATCTATGAGAAAATAAAGTCGCAGGTTTATGAAACTTAAATGAAATGAGCCCAAACCTTCATCAGCTGCGACATTAAACATTAAATAATTATAATTTTATAAAATCATAATCTGTTACTTTTTCTACAGTTTGAAGCTGAAACATTGTGACAAAAGTTAAAGTATCAAAACTTTTTCTACTTTTAAAGACTTTTCGGATTCAGGACTTGGACCAGAGTAGTTCAGAGCTCAGGCCTGACCCAGATCCAGATCCAGATCCTGGTCCTGGTCCTGGTCCTGACCCAGATCCAGATTCAGATCCTGGTCCTGACCCAGATCCAGATCCAGATCCTGGTCCTGGTCCAGATCCTGGTCCTGACCCAGATTCAGATCCTGGTCCTGATCCAGATTCAGATCCTGGTCCTGACCCAGATTCAGATCCTGGTCCTGATCCAGGTTCAGCCGGATCAACAGGAACAAACACCCTGACTCCGACACTCACCGTGAGGCAGCAGCTGTTCCTCCTCCTCCTCCTCCTCTTCTTCTTCACGGCCCCGGTGCTTCCTCACTCCGCGGCCCCTCCGCGGTGCAGCAGGTCCGGGACACACACACCGCCTCAGCCCGCTGCTCTCTCCGGGTTCAGACCGGACAATCCGCGGTCCAGCTGGCAGCTCCGGGTCCGTCCAGTGTGCACCAGCAGGCGGCTTCCTCCTCCGCCTCCTCCGCTTCTTCGGGCTCGGCAGAACGGAGGCTGCACCGGCGCACGGCTGCCCCCTACAGTGATGATGTATTAGTGTTTATTATACATTAATGTTTATTATGAATTAATGTTTAGTTTATACTGTAAACTTGTTTTTTAATAATAAATATATTCATAAAAGTCTAATTATACTTATTTTGAATGCAAATGTGTTTATTAAGGAGCAGGTTGTGTGGACAGAGACCTGGTCCAGAGGAGACCTGGGTCCAGAGGAGACCCGGTCCAGAGGAGACCTGGTCCAGAGGAGACCTGGGTCCAGAGGAGACCTGGTCCAGAGGAGACCTGGTCCAGAGGAGACCTGGGTCCGGAGGAGACCTGGTCCAGAGGAGACCTGGGTCCAGAGGAGACCTGGGTCCAGAGGAGACCTGGGTCCAGAGGAGACCCGGTCCAGAGGAGACCTGGTCCAGAGGAGACCTGGGTCCGGAGGAGACCTGGTCCAGAGGAGACCTGGGTCCAGAGGAGACCTGGGTCCAGAGGAGACCCGGTCCAGAGGACACCTGGGTCCAGAGGAGACCCGGTCCAGAGGAGACCTGGTCCAGAGGACACCTGGGTCCAGAGGAGACCCGGTCCAGAGGAGAACTGGTCCAGAGGACACCTGGGTCCAGAGGACACCTGGGTCCAGAGGAGACCCGGTCCAGAGGAGAACTGGTCCAGAGGACACCTGGGTCCAGAGGAGACCCGGTCCAGAGGAGACCTGGGTCCAGAGGAGACCCGGTCCAGAGGAGACCTGGTCCAGAGGACACCTGGGTCCAGAGGAGACCCGGTCCAGAGGAGAACTGGTCCAGAGGACACCTGGGTCCAGAGGAGACCCGGTCCAGAGGAGAACTGGTCCAGAGGACACCTGGGTCCAGAGGAGACCCGGTCCAGAGGAGACCCGGGTCCAGAGGGACTTCAGGTTATTTGTGTCTGATGGAAACATGAGGTTCAGGGTCGGACCGGGGAACGACTGAACCCAACGTGTGTGTGAAGAAGTCAGTGAAATCTGGAGGAAGTGTCAAAGTTTTGGGATGTTTCCTGCAGCAGGAGTTGGGCACAGTGGTCTGGTGGTTAGCACTGTTGCCTCACAGCAAGAGGGTTCCTGGTTTGAATCCCGGCTGGGGCCCTTCTGTGTGGAGTTTGCATGTTCTCCCCGTGTCTGCGTGGGTTTTCTCCGGGTTCTCCGGTTTCCTCCCACAGTCCAAAGACGTGCAGGTGTTCGGTTCATTGATGACTCTAAATCACCCGTAGGTGTGAATGGTTGTCTGTCTCTGTTCGTCTCTATGTGTCCTGTGATAGACTGGCGTCCTGTCCAGGGTGGACCCCGCCTCACGCCCGATGTCACCTGGGATCGACTCCAGCCCCCCACGACCCCGACAGGGACAAGAGGATGAAGATGAATGAATGTTAAGTTCACGCTCGTCGTATGAAATGTCCTGTATGAATAAATTTGACTTGACTTGATAAGTGAACAGCTTTTTTACTCACAGACTTAAAAGTATTTAACAGATATCACCAGACGTCTTCAGGGTGTTTCAGAGGAAAGAAGAAGTCCTCTCAGTTGTTTGATGTGCAGTAAAACGTGTTTGTTCTTTGCTCAGTGCAGGTGTGTGTCAGTGATTTCCTCCTGATGTTTGTGAATGAGTCAAACAGCTGAGGACACGTTAGTGCACTGCCATCTAGTGGTCAGGAGTTGAAAGGACACAGAATGAGCCGCACCAGTGTTTCCAGAGGGCCCATAAGGTGTGCGGTCAGCTGTAGGCTCGGCTCAGGGAAGAGGACGCCCCCGCCTTGTATAGTCCCCTGGGATATTAGCTATTTTACAGCTAGGCTACGCTAATGATGGGGCATGGGACACAAGCTCAGGCTGGATCACCCTGTAGCTGGCCACCTGTGATGAGGGTGTGGAGTGTTTAAAGGCCGAAACACCCGTCGACTCAAAGGAACTCTACTGAGGACGTGTCCCCAAATTTGACATCTAACCCCGCCCTCAGGAGCATGTCTCCCACGCCACTCTCAACATCACTGCACATCTCATGTGAGTGCACGACACCACGGCACAATGGACAGTCTCAACATCACGTCCCGTGTTTTATGAATCTGAACCAACACAAAACTTAAGACTGCAACAGTGAATAACATCGATATTTAAACACACATGAGACGATATCGTTCAAAAAAGGTACAATTTTAATCATCGGTGAGTTTTTTTTACTCAGCACGATTCATTTAGGATTAAAACAGGAAATGAACATGAACACAAGAGCGGTAACAAAAATAATGGAGTTATTAAAAAAATAGCGTCGCCTAATTAGAAACATATTTACAAATATTAACCCGGAAATAAAAAACGTGACGTCCCGAGAGTCAGAAGCAAAGATGATGATGTGATGTGGCATTCGCATTTTATTTTGAAGGCTGAACATGCGACTAAAAAAACCCTCTTTAAACACCAGGGGGGAGACGAACAACGCAAAAGACTCGCCCGGGAATATCCACAGGTCGTCTCAACAGGGACCAAGTCCAGGGCTTTTATTGTGAAAGGGAAGAAGGGAAGGAGTAGCTCTGGTTTGCCTGGTTGAGTAAAGTTTGTCCTTTAATCATCACGCCTTTTTGTGGCGTGAAATCTAAAATTAAATGCATGAAAACAACAACAAAAGACCTTAAAAGTCGGGACATGAGAAGATAATCCCAAGATGGAGGGGTCATCGGTTCCTCGAGCGCCAGTGGAGAACTGGTTTTTCCAAAGTGAACGCGTCTTCCTGCAGGAACGATGATGCACAGCAACACATTTGACCAACGCCTGACGCTTATTCTCAATCACAACACTCACAGTTCCACTTTACATATATCCTTACTCCGAACCATCAGCCCGGCATCAACACGGCTGCACGCTACTGTTCAGTCCTTCCACCATCAGACCAACGACCCGGATCCTTTGTGGCTTAGGATTTTATTCTGACGGCTAAACATGCGACTAAAATCCTCTTTAAACACCAGGGGGGAGACGATTAAAGGACACGACGACGCAAAAGACTCGCCCGGGAATATCCACAGGTCGTCTCAACAGGGAGCCAGTCCAGGGCTTTTATTGTGAAAGGGAAGAGAGGAAGGAGTGGCGCTGGTTTGCCTGGTTGAGTAAAGTTGAGGGCGTGAAATCTAAAATCAAACGCATGAAAACAACAAAAATAAAAACCTCGGTGTGTAAAAAAAAAAGCCGTAAAAGTCGACTCCTGAGCTTCAAACAGAGGAAAAAACACTGAACGCGTAAAAAAAAAAGTGTCATTTCTCGTTAAACGTTAAACTTGTTGATGCTTCGCTGCTGTTAATGGAGTTAATGTGGAAACAACATTAATAATAAAAACAACAAAACTTTCATGTATAAAAACTGTTTTGTAAGAAAACTGATATGAAACAAAGGAAAACGAGCGTTTCTGAAGTTTTCCACCAGCGACGTTTCTGCTGACGGGACGACTTCACTCTTCTTCTTCTTCTTCATGTGATGAGCTGAGGACGCGTTCAGAGGAGCGTCAGGACACGTCAACAACAACAACAGAGACAACAACAACAACAACAGAGACAACATCAACGACAACAACAGAGACAACAACAACAACAGAGACAACAACAGACACGACAACAACAACAGAGACAACAACAACAGAGACAACAGACACGACAACAACAACAGAGACAACAACAACAGAGACAACAGACACGACAACAACAACAGAGACAACAACAACAACAGAGACAACAACAACAGAGACAACAACAACAGAGACAACAACAACAACAGAGACAACAACAACAACAGAGACAACAACAACAGAGACACAACAACAGAGACAACAACAGACACGACAACAACAACAGAGACAACAACAACAACAGAGACAACAACAACAGACACAACAACAACAACAGAGACAACAACAACAACAGAGACAACAACAACAACAGAGACAACAACAACAGACACAACAACAACAACAGAGACAACAACAACAACAGAGACAACAACAACAGAGACAACAACAACAACAGAGACAAGGGTTGTAATTATGCAAAACACAGGACTTTGAATAACCACAATGCAACATGTGTCAGGGGACTCACCTGACACATGTCTGATTTCCATGTGTGACTTAGACAGAGAGAGAGAGAGAGACAGAGAGAGAGAGCGTGTGTGTGTGTGTGTGTGTGTGTGTGTGTGTGTGTGTGTGCACTCACAGATTTGACGGTCTGTTTGATGAAGTCCTTCTTGGCGGCCAGGTCGTGGTCTGGGTATGTGTCAAACACCTAAACACAAAATAACAGGTTCATTTTTTCTTTTATAAAAACCCAACAGCACGCATCATCACGTCTCATCTGCACAGTTCATGGTCAGAGAGCGTCTCCCGTCTCGGTCGGAGAGCGTCTCCGGTCTCGGTCGGAGAGCGTCTCCGGTCTCGGTCGGAGAGCGTCTCCGGTCTCAGTCGGAGAGTGTCTCCCGTCTGGGTCCGAGAGCGTCTCCCCTCTGGGTCCTGTGTAAACGGGAGGACTCCGTACCCGCTGGCAGATCTGTTTCATGGTCATCTCCTCCAGGTTGGCCTCCTTCAGCAGACCCCGCACCGTCTCCTTCAGCTGCGCATCACTCGGCGCTTTCTTGATCATCTTGATGAGCGGCTCGTCGTCGTCTGAACTGTCCTCCGCTGAAGGTGGAAACAGGAAAACACGGGAACATGAAGGGGCGCAGCTGTGAAACGGACCCTCAAACTCAAAAAACACAACAGCACGCATCATCACGTCTCATCCGCACAGTTCACGGTCAGAGAGCGTCTCCTGTCTGGGTGTTATTCTGGACTCCACTCTCTCCTTCTGGTCTCACATCAAATGTCAAGTCGGCCTTCAACCACCTCAGAAGCATCTCACGACTGCGGCCTTCACTCACACCTTCAGTAACTGAGACACTCATCCGTGCCTTCATCACCTCCCGTTTGGACCACTGCACTGGTGTCCTGTCTGGAGCGCCCTCCAAGGCCCTGAGCAGACTGCAGTATGTTCAGAACTCAGCTGCCGGGGTTTGAACCCACACACAGCCCTGGCAGCACATCACTCCCATTCTCCAACAGCTCCACTGGTTGCCAGTCAAGTCACGCATCGCCTACAAGATCCTCCTGCTCACCTACAAGTCTCTCCATGGACTCTCACCACAACACCTCACAGATCTCCTCCACCACTACACTCAGTCACGCTCCCTGCGCTCCTCTGACAAGGACAAGGACCCCAAACCCCCCCGCACCAGGTTGTGGACTTTTGGGGACAGGGCTTTCTCTGTCAACGCTCCCACACTCTGAAACAGCCGACCGCTTCATGTCCGCTCCGCCCCGTCCCTGCCTACGTTCAAAACATTTCTTTTCACCAAGTCCTTTGACGACTAAAATCGTCCGTCCGACACGCGGAGTAAGCAGACGGACACAGCTGAGAACCTCGCAGGTGAACGGCGGCACGGACAAACGTTTTGTGGACACAGTCGTCCACGATCGGGTCGTCTGTCTGTCAGTTATCAAGCAGGTAAATATGAAACCCTAACTATCAGTGCGGCCATCTTGAGAAGCGTGACCTCACCTGTGTTCGTGTTGTGTTTCCTGTTGCTGCTGCTGTCGGCCTTCTTGGTTTTGGCTGCAGGTTTGGCCGACTTCTTTTTTTTGGGCTGAAAAACAAACAAAAAAAACACAATAAACACCTGAACAACAACAACAACAACAACAACAACAACAACACATCTGAGAGACGGAGCCTTAAAGAAGAGTGTTGGTGAGTTTTACCTTCTCCTCAGCTTCACTGTCGGCGTCAGATTCAGACTCCGCAGACACGTCCTTCCTGGCTCGTTTCTTTGGAGGACCTTTCTTCTTCGCTGGTGTCCTCGCTCGTTTCACCGGTGCAGACTTCTTGGACGCAGACTTCCCTCTGCCCGTCTTTGATTTTGGGGACTGACACAAAACGTGGATGTGGATTAAAAACCGAAATGACGACTGAATGAAAAGGATACGGGACGCTCTGATGAGCCGTGTGCGCCGGCTGCAGCCAAAGCACCGCGATGGTCAGCGTTCAAAGAAAACAGAACTAGAAAAACAGCTTTCTGCTGAATTAAGGCTTAAAATAATTATTCTCACTGTCCGTTATTCTCTCCATTATTCCCTCAATTAGTCGATTCGCTGTTGGGTGAAAAATGAGAATGAGAGAGAAATAGGGAAAGAGAGAGAGAGATAGAAAAGATTGAGAGAGAGATGAGGGAACGAGACAGAGAAAGATAGAGAGAGAGAGAGAAAGATAGAGATAGAGAAAGAAACAGATAGAGAGAGAGAAAGAGAGAGATGAGGGAAAGAAACAGAGAAAGATAGAGAGAGAGAGAAAGATAGAGAGATAGAGATAGAGAGAGAGAGAGATAGAGCACATGCATTAAAGGACCACAGGTCAGAATCCGACCCGGCCGCTGCCGCACTCGTTTTAACAAGCTCGTGCACAGATGCTCGTGCACAGATGCTCGTGCACAGATGCCCGTGCACAGATGCCCGTGCACAGATGCTCGTGCACGGATGCTCGTGCACAGATGCTCGTGCACAGATGGTCATCCACGGATCATTTCCTGTGCTGCTTTCTTCTTCCCCACCGTATAAAAGTGTCTCTGCTCTACTTCTCTGTGTTGTTGTGGCGTCTGTTCGACCACACGTCACATCCTGCTGAGAGCTGCAGCCAATCAGCAGCCGGGCTTCTCTCAGCAGAGACAAACTGTTTAAATTAGGGGCCTTTCGGCGACGGACGCCACTCATGTTCTTTAATGATCGTTTGCTCAATAAAACAAAAGCAACAACTTCCTGCGTCTTATCTGAACAACGGTCCAAAGACATTTACCAGAAAAACTAGTTCCCTCACCTCCTCTTCCTCCTCCTCCTCTTCATCTGCCGACTCCTCTGACTTGTCGGACAGGTCCTTCCCTTTCTCCGACGGTTTGTCCTCCGCGTCCGACCCCTCGGCCTCAGCCGAAGCCCCCGCCTTCTCGTCTTCCTCCTCGTCCTCCTCATCGCTGCTGGAGTCCATGACGATGGCCTTGGACTTGCTTCCTGTCTTGGACTTCTTCGGACTGGACGACGAGCTCCGGGGTTTGGGTTTCCTCTTCTTCTTGGCGCTGGAGTCGTCGCCCGACAGCTTCTTCTTCGACTTCCTCTTCTTCTTCACGGGCAAACGCTGCCGAGGGACAAACAGGGTGAATAAAGGTGCTACTTCCTGAAGGAGAGGAAACTTCACAGGTCTAACGTTTCGTCTGTTTGTTCATCGTGTCAGAGAATGAGTTTGCACTCAGCACTTTAGCGGCTTTCTCTGACCGTCGTGCGTCGCAAGACAATGAAGTTACACGGTCCAAAGCGTGGCGTCGCAGTAACGTTTGCAAAATTAGCAAAAGAACGAAGCGACTGCGAGCGTGGAATGATGCAAAAATGGACTCGACTTTACTTAAATTGTCGGTCTTTTTAGGGCGTATGTGAAGGCATCACGCCGTTCTACTGACGTCACACAGTCGACAATGTTCGGTTTCCAAAGGAACTCTGGGAGATGAAGTCTCAGAGGCTCGTCTGCAGTTACGAGGCCGCTACAAACAACGTAACATTTCCTGGTCCAAGCCACGTATTTCTACAACGCCCTGGCGCAGCGTTCGGCGTTGTTTGAACAGATCTGAGTAAAAACAAACGGCGTAATCTTCTTGCTGAAGACAAAAGTGTTCGACAGCGAGTTTGGACCCAGAAATCTTATTTTGAAAGGGTGTTACGTCAGACTGAACAGCTCCATGGGGGCAGACAGACAAACGAATCCACTAAAAACGACTCTGTACTGAAACTGTGATTCAGGGCGCACTCACACTGTGCCTCCGTCCCGTGCCCAAGCACGTTTCACAGCTAAAGACCGGTTCCTTTGACCAGTGTGAGTGCAACCGTACCGCGTTTAGAAAAACAGACGCACAAAAACTCCGAGGTCTACGGAAAGATCTGGAAACAAAGCCACGCATCGCCATGACGTCATCAATGCGTGTGACGTGTTACGGCGTGATGACGTATAGGCAGCAAGAAGCATTCTCCGAGGCCCAGGTAGTGTGAGTACAAACGGGCCTGGAGGGGGGGACAAGGACCCTAAAGCACAGGGCACGGGACGGAGGCACAGTGTGAGTGCGCCCTCGCTACTCACCTTCCCGCTGTTCTTCGGGGCGCTGAGGAAACTCAGGATCCTGTCGACCAGATCTGAGTGGGTTCCTTTCTTCTCCAGATCCAAAACACCACACACCACTTTGAGTTTGGTGTTGGTGAAGTTTGAATTCCTGCAAAACAAAGAAAAGACGGCGGCTGTTACTTCCCTCTTGGTGGTCGTTCCTTCACAGTCGGACCTCGTTCATCTTTTCAAACATGAAAACCGAACTCTCTGCTTCCACGTGAGGAATGAAGAGGAAAACCCAGGAACCTACTTGAGGAGTTTCTCCCGTTTCTTGGCGTACTGCTCGCTGTCCGCGTCAAAAGGGAAGCCGTTGAACAGGCGCAGGTTCTTCTTTAATGAAGCCATCTGATAAAAGAACAAACACAGTTAAACACAGTGAAGCAACAACACTGACGAGTGTGACGAGCTGTTAATCTGAACTACAGCAAACAGAGTTCAAAGGAACCGTCGCTCATAAATGATTCAAACTAATAAGAAACCATAGACGCACAACACTAATGTTCACTCTCACATAGGGATGGGGATCATTAACGACAATATTACTACTTTTACCGATACTTCTCATCGATCCGGTACTTTAACGCTGCGAGTTATTGGTTCTTTTTTTAGAGAAAAAATTAAACAAATTGAGAATTTAATAAACTTGGTTTTCTCCGACATAGGGTGCCCTCCCACTGTTCCTCCGTCCCGTGCCCCGTGCTTAAGGGTCCTTGTCCCCCCCTCCAGGCCCGTTTGTACTCACACTACCTGGGCCTCGGAGAATGCTTCTTGCTGCCTATACGTCATCACGCCGTAACACGTCACACGCATTGATGACGTCATGGCGATGCGTGGCTTTGTTTCCAGATCTTTCCGTAGACCTCGGAGTTTTTGTGCGTCTTGTCGACTGTTTTTGAATCTTTTCATCGACCAAATCTGCAGTAAACACTCCACCTCCGCATCACACCAACGTGAACCTTTCACCGCCATTGTTTGAAATGTCCGCGCATGGTCCCTCCTTCTTTTTTCTACGTCCCAACAGGCGCACAGGAAATGACCTCAGAACCACCGTAGGCCTCATGCTCGTACACGTGCGCACGCTCGTGCTCGTACACGTGCAAACGTGCTTTACTAAAGCCCACCTCTCCCAAACGGGCCGTGGACGGCAAACGTGCCGCTCCTAGACGTGGTACGGTTGCACTCACACTGGTCAAAGGAACCAGACTTTAGCCGAGAAACCTGTTTGGGCACGGTACGGAGGAACAGTGGGAATGCGCCCTGAGTCTCTGTCAACATGTGTGACAGACGGGCAGCACTAAGCCCTTTGACTGTTCAGGAGGAACGTGAGGAACCTTTAAACAGAACCGATAACGTCTTATTAAATAGACTCTTCCGGTATTATCGGGGCTAATTTAGAGCTGCTGCCCGTCCCTCCTCCCACTATAAGCCTCTCTCTCCATCTTAACTCCTGCAGATGTTCGTACCTTCCCCGGTCTGTCGAACAGGATGGCGTGCAGAGGTTTCAGGTCAGCTGGCTTCATCTTGGTGATCTGGTAGCCGGTGCGTGGAATGTCTCCTAATTTATCTCCGCTGCCTGAAAATACGGGAAAATAAACAAACAGCCGTCAGTTTTATTACAGATGACGGCAGAAAACACTTGTAGGCGGCTGCAGCCGGCTCTGAACGCCGCTGTAGAGTTCTGACAAAGACAGGAAACACTACAACGATTCTTAAATCCTTACACTGGCTTTTCAAAATGCTGCTCACCTGTAAATAACACCGTGGCTTAGGGACAAAGTGTATCACTGAGATGCTTTCACTGCACAAGACCAATAAGATCCTCTCTGACCAATCTACGGACTACATTTACACTGAATATGTGACTCAGTATGTCTTAGTAGGTGCTTGGTGTTAAGAAATTAGTTGGTTTTGGTTGCTAAATTCCGGGGATTTTCAAAGTTTGGAAATAAACCGGAAATTTACCAAATTGAAATTGGGGGAAAACACATTTTAGCACTAAAACAACCAGATTTCATGCACGTAGACGTGAGAATATCTCAATATAAAAACATGTTATAGGCTTCAATCACATGCACAGAGCACACTGCGTTATGCAGGGGTGTTGAGGCCACGCCCACTCATGCACTGTGCGTTCCTCCTTCACATGCACAGTTTTACACGTTGATCTGGACTTTTTACCTGAGAAATCATTTTTGAATGAGTGGAGTCGGGGGAGGGTAATCGTTTACTCGACATTCATGTTTTTGTTCAATAAAATAATTAAAACTTGATAAGCTCCTCTTACAAATAGATCTGTTCAAATGTAATGTTTGTTTGGATGTTTGCTCATGACTAAATGTTTACATTTACGTTTGGAATTGAGACAGTTTGTTTAAATTACCCCAATCTCCAGATATTTCCAATATTTCCAAACTTCCCCATCTTTACTACCCACGGAAAGTTTCTGGAAGGTTTATTCATGATGTCATCACTGAACAATGATTATTGTTATTATTATTATCGGCCATACTTTAATGAAAACTGTTCATATCCAGCCGTTTAAACGCTTGAAACCAAACAAAGTTGAGTCCGTCACAGTTGAATATTCACCGTCTCCGATCTTGAGCTTCTCCATCTGCTTCGGTGCCTGGAAGTCGAGCCTCTCCACCGTCTTCTTCGCCCGCTTGCCTTCCATGATTTTACCTGCAGCTGCAGAAAGACAACGGAAAATGAAATCAGCATTATTGTCTCTTTAAAGAACGGTTCAAATCCTGACAAGAGTCCCCCCCCAGCCCCCTGAAAGTCAAGTAATTTGATTTAATTGTGTTTTGTGAACAGCGTCAGATCCGAACAGGAGTCGTTTACGGATCCTTTCCTCTAGAACAGCTCTGTGCTTTGTACAGTACGTCAGTGTGAACAACACCCACGCGGTTTAAAAGCAGGTAAATACGTAATCTCTGTATGTGTCAATGCAGTGTGACACAGATCTCATTATTATTATTTGAGCCTGTGACGAGGTGACTGAACAGAGGGAGGATACCATGCACCATACCTTTACCAGGTGCTTTGGCGCTGCTTTTGTTCGGACTCGGGGGGTCTTCCTTTGACGTCTCTCGCTGGACCTCCACGGCTTTCTGCGTCACCGCGGAGCCGTCCTTCGCGGCCTCGGAGCTGTCCTTCGCTTCCCCCGCCACGTCACTCATGTCTGCACTGCCTCTGCAAAATAAAGAAGGATTTGATTTGCTCAATGGGAAGACATCATATCTTTCCTGGTTGTCATGGAAATGAGATGCCATTGACTCACACGGTGAATAGTGGAGTCAGACGCACTAATGGCCTGAGAGGAGTCTACAGTCTAACCGTATCTTAGGTTTCTACACCTCCGCCGAGGACAAATTTAAGCACTTTAAAGGTCCATTTTCATGCTTTTCCAGCACCAAACAGTTTTGGTAAATTACACATTTCTACAAATACACATGGATACTGAAAAAGTATTATTTAACCTTTTATTTTTCCATTAAAATCAGGTTAAAAGAGATGATATTAGGTTTTAAACACCAACAATGTTTTTAATACCAGAAGGATTAGAAATTAACTTATAATTCTACTCTATAGCTAATGTGGATACAATTTAAAGCATTTTCAAGTCCATCGTCTAGAAATCAAGCACTTTTCAAGGATTTCTCGCACCTGTACGACGGCTGCTAACAGGAGAAAGAATCTGGTGAAAACTGAATAAATGTCACAATGCTGCAGGATCTGTATCACCTGAACGTCTTAAACATCACATTTAACTGCAGCTATAAAAGCAATAAACTAGTAATAGAAAGACATTAAAACATTTTACTAAAACAGAAAAACAATGCCGTCCTCGTCATTGGACATTAAAATAAAATACTTCCATCTAACATCTGTCACAACATGTCAAGCCACAGAGGACCAAGCATGTTTTGCCATTGTTGTTATATCAGTTTAAAATTGGTCTTAAAACGTCAATATTATCGCTTCTCGCAATCATTTCTGGGATGATTTATCACCCAGATAAATTTGTTAGTGTGTCTGGCCGAACTTTGGTGAGAACATGATGTAAAAATAAACCAGTAAATAAAAAAATAGCAGACTTATGCAGGAACTTTTTGTTTTTGTTAACTCAAATTCCACTAACTTGCATTTCCCAGGTCCCAATTTAATGATAAAAGTAAACTCCAGTTAATAATGATTTGGTTGTGGCTCCTCCAGTCCACACTGCAGCTACAACAGCAATACACTAGTGACAAAGGCGTTAACACATTTGACACAAAACAAGAAAAGACAGCACAATAACGTGCATGTGCAGACAGATATTGTATTTCAGTGAATGCAGTTTGGTGCACAGTGGATGCAGAACATTCATTTGGCTTCTTATGATCCGTTAAGTCTAAAAATGATTTATTGGGACCTCTTGTTTCGCCAGTAAGGAGCCTTTAACCTTAAAACCACTGATTTTCCAATGGATTAGCCACAAACCATGAGTTTTAAAGAGAATTAAACCCCATATTTGTGTCTGGAAATAACACTTACAGTCACAAACCCTTCAGAGTGTCTCAGGAAGCACTCGGTTTATTCTTTAAATGTCTTTTTCTGTCTCTTCTTCCAGGCTGATGCTGTTTTCTGTCTCCCCCTTCACAATAAAGGTCTGAGCGGATTGGCGCGCTGGGAACTTCCCCTCACAGCGTGTAAACTTGTTAGCTTCTCAGTTAGCTTGTTTTTAGACTCAGGGAACTAAAATAAAACCCCAATTTAACGCACACAGTGGCGTCCGTGCCGCCCCGGTGTGTGTTGCTCCGTTAACCGTGTTCAACGACCAGCGAAGGCGACAAACCCGGCGCTAACGTCTGCTAGCTAGTCCACGGAGCTAGCAACCGCCTGCTAGCACTGACGCTAGCTGCCGTAATGTTGCGTTCACTCACAGTTGTGACGTAATTACAGAGAAATAACGACCGGAAACGTTTAAAACCCGCGACAGTCTCGTGGTTAAAGTGGTAAACGGCGTAGCTGCACTCACGTTGGTTGACCTTGTTGCGGAGAAGCGGCTCATCTGTCACTTTCTTGTTTTTCATTTCATGATGGCGGTTTCTCTGAGGGGGCGGGGCTTACTGCGGCGGCCGCTGCGCTGATTGGATCAACGGATGATGACGTTGGCTTCTTTGGGGTGTTATTGGTGGATTCGACGCGTCGACGTTGCAGTAGCGCACCCTGCTGGTGGCGCTGTGTTACATACAACAACAGTATAATAAAATAAAATAAAATAAAATAAAATAATATAAAATAAAGTAAACTAAAATAAAATAAAATAAAGTAAAATAAAGTAAAATAAAATAAAGTAAAATAGAGTAAAATAAAATAAAATAAAGTAAAGTAAAGTAAAGTAAAATAAATAAAAATAGAGTAAAATAAAATAAAATAAAGTAAAATTAAATTAAATTAAATGAAATGAAATTAAATTAAATTAAACATATATATATATATATATATATATATATATATATATATATATATATACAATCTAGAGAAAAAAAATTGTGTTTTATGTATTTATGTATATACATATTAAAAACATGTATGAATGACTAAAAATAAACACATAAATGCTGTGGACAGTCTGATTTCAAGGTTCAAGTCTTCATTTGTCAAACAATGTAATGTAATAAATATAATAAAAAATATTATAATGAAAAAATAATTTAATACAATACAACATAATATAATTTAATAATTATACATATACTCATACAAAAATATAATAAATATAGAGAGAGAAGTGCAGTAATCGAGGCGAGAGGCTGTGAACAAAATGTAACTGAAGTAAAAGTAGATAATTATGATCAGTAAAATGTACTTAAATATACTTATTATGCAAGGAGCTCCTTTCAAAGAGTTGTCTTCCATTGTTGCTCTTTTTATATATATTATGCCCTCAGTATGTATCGTTTGAATCCACTTGTATGAATTTTAGAGTTGAATGTTTATTCCACAGATCTTTGTTGAGCTGTTGTGTGCTTGTTGTGTCTGTTTCTGTCTTCCTGTAAATTCTTCTGTGTGAAACAACGGAGTTCCTCCCTGTGGGCGAACACAGGGCCAATAAAAACGATTACGATAAGAAGGGAGTCGGTTCAAAGAGAGAAGTGAAAGTGTGCACAGACTCCATTTTACACCTGACAGCATAGAGAGGAACACACGCAGTCTGATGAAGAGTGAGTGTTAATCTTAATCCTGCATTATTCATGAACCTGCAGATGTTTTTCAGAACTGATGTTAAACCCCAGACTTCAACGTGAAAACTTAAAATGTTGCACGTTTTCTGCATGTTTGTTTTTCCTGAGCTGCTTCATGAGGTGCAGAAATAACCTGTAGACATGATCTGTGTTTAAAGGTTATTTCATAAAAGGTTTTGAGTGCAAATACAGAGTCAAACTCGAGTAAAGGATCAGATCGGTGTGCATTTCATACGTGATCAGACATCACACACTCACAAAAACAGGAAGTGTAAGAAACGTTCAACTGAAACGTGGTTCAAGTCACGTTTATGGTGCTTTTGGTTTTGATTTGAGCCGTGCAAGAACTCACACGGTCAGAGGAAATTACCTTAAATCATCAACACATAAGGTTATAAATGATCTTATATATTATCTGTACATAATTCTCCCTTCACACTTAACATGTGAGACAGCTGCAGTCAAAATTGAGTACAGACACAGTAAAGTCTGACTTATTTGTTGGATTTAATCCGGTCAAAGTTAATCAGACACTAGAAATGCTGTAGAGTAAACTACTGTAAAATAAACTGTATATTCGTGTGTGTGTCCAGTGTTACTGATTAACCTCCCACACTGAGAAGATGAGTGATTTAGAGGAGGTGAAGGACACAGAGGAGACTCCAGGCTCCAGCTGGGACCGGTCTAAAGATGAACCTGGACCCTCAGATCCACCGTAAGAGACTGTTTCTTTTGTAAACCGACCTAAAAGCTAAGCAGGCACAGGGTGGGCAAAGATCCAGGCATTCAGTCAGTGTTTCATGCCGGAGGGACCCGACAGGTAGGTGCAGGTAGCTACAGGTAGGTACAGGTAGGTCGGTGTGGTCGGGTCTGAACAGACAGTGACATGGAAAACCAGGCAGGATGAATGAGTGAAAGATCAGGAGGGAGTCATGATTTGATTATGTGTCAGCTGGAGATGAAATGTTCACAACATGAGACACAGACAGAGAGCAGAGTCTGTGGATGTAGCTGTGGTAGACTTGGGAAGACCAGCACCTGAGAATTTTGATTGTGTGTGCTGGGTTTTCTCAGGAGGGGGGCTGGAGTCTCCCTTAGAGAGAGGGGGAGAAGTTCAGCATCCGTGAGGAACTCGGAGTAGAGCCGCTGCTCCTTTGCGTTGAAAGGAGCCAGTTGAGGTGGTTCAGGATCATCTGGTAATGATGAACCCTGGGTGCCTCCCTAGGGAGGTGTTCCAGGCACGTCCAGCTGGGAGGAGGCCTCGGGGAAGACCCAGGACCAGGTGGAGAGATTAGATCTCCACACTGGCCTGGGAACGCCTCAGGATCCCCCAGTTAGAGCTGGTTAATGTGGCCCGGGAAAGGGAAGTTTGGGGTCCCCTGCTGGAGCTGCTGCCCCCGCGACCCGACCCCGGATAAGCGGATGAAGATGAGATGAGATGAGTGCTGGTACCCCTTGCCTGGATGCGATTGAAGCAGGTCCTATACGAAAGGAGTGTCCAGAGTACTGTTCGGGAGAAATCCCTGGTTTTGACAGGATTTGGCGGCGGCGGTGGTGGACCCAGGAAAGTGTTGCGACTTGGTCGTATTCTGTGATAAAGAGTGGGTTTTGTGGAATGGCGTGGTTTCGATATTTTCAAAGGGTCTTAGGGGGGATGTGAGATGGAAAAGGTACATGGGGTGAGAAATGGCGTGGCTTTGATGTCGACCCGACAGAGAGGGATCGTTCTTTCCTGGTGGACATGCTGGAGGCAGGCGACCGTCCAGATGGAGATGGTCATAGTACAGGAGGGGAGAGAGAGCTGCAAGACGCCAGCTGCGGAGCCGACTGGTCGAGTGGCGGGTGTGGCGTTTAGAAGGGAAGCCACCTGCCGAAAGACAGAGGCGGCTGCATCCTCGGTGAGGCACCGGTGGTGAGGGTGATGCCGGGCTGGAGCCACCGGACGAGGACTACTGGGATGCAGATGGCGGAGCGAAGGCGGGATGGCGGGGCAACCGGTTGTGGTGGATTGGGGCTGACCATGGATGGAGGAGAGTCGGAGATCACGGACAGATAACTGAACAGGTCGGAGTACGACTGGTTGAGGATCAGCTGGTGGTCCATAAGGGAGCTGATATGAAGGAAATACACAGCGTGGAATATGTATTCAGTCAGGTCCTGAAGACTGAAGCAACGGGGGAGCGAGCTGTTAAGACGTGTGTTTGTATATGTTTGCACAGGTGATTGTGTCGATGAGATTCAGGTGGTTTGCTTTCTGAGGCATGGGTGGTGGAAGAGGGGTGTGGTCCTGTTCCTGATCCTCAGGTATAATAACTACTGGAGATGAAATGTTGACAACATTTAGATGGAGAAATAAACAGTTTCCACTCTTTGTTATTGTTATGAAATCATGCTCATGTCTCATGCTAACGTTTCCTCCGCTCGTTATCCGTAAGTGCTAATGCTATGTGTGAAATATGTGATGCTTCCACAGAGCATGGTCTTTAGACTCCAGCTGTTTCTCTGTGAAGAGCGACTGGTGTAAAGATGATCCTCCAGACTTCAGTTATGAACCTGGACTCTCAGAAACAAAGTAAGAAACTGCTTCTACTGTAAACTGAACTCAACATGGTTCTGTTTCTAATGTCTGGTCACAACAACTCAATATCTGGAGCTTCAGTAATGATCCAGGTTCACTGCTTTTCTGGACTGGAAAACCAATTCAGCATCAAGTTCAACAGTGTACTTTTTATCCCTGTTACAATTACAAACTACAAACTACACGACTGTATATGCAGAGAAAGAGCTGCAAGCAACTTGTGAGCTGTGTAGTGGTTAGCACTGTGGCCTCACAGCAAGAGGGTTCCTGGTTGGAATCCCAGCTGGGGCCCATCTGTGTGGAGTTTGCATGTTCTCCCCGTGTCTGCGTGGGTTTTCTCCGGGTTCTCCGGTTTCCTCCCACAGTCCAAAGACGTGCAGGTGTTCGGTTCATTGATGACTCTAAATCACCCGTAGGTGTGAATGGTTGTCTGTCTCTGTTCGTCTCTATGTGTCCTGTGATAGACTGGCGTCCTGTCCAGGGTGGACCCCACCTCACGCCCGATGTCAGCTGGGATCGGCTCCAGCCCCCCCGCGACCCTGACAGGGACAAGAGGCTGAAGATGAATGAATGAAATATAATGTGTTATAAAGAGTGTGTTTCTCTCCACAGAGAGAGGAAGAGGAGTCATGTCTCCGTGGAGGAGCAGCCGTCCTGCTGTGCTCTGTGTCAGGACTTCCCGAAGGATCCAGTCTCTACCAGCTGTGGACACTGGTTCTGCAGACAGTGCATCACCTCATACTGGGTCCAGTCTGCTTCATCGGGAGACTGCTCCTGTCCCCAGTGTGGAAAACGATCCAGAACAATAAGTCTGTACATCTGTCTGCTGATCTGTCATGTTTGTTTTGTTGTGTTGCATAAAAATCTTTAAAACCCTTTCCTTTACTGAAACATTTGACTTCTCTTGCAGCAGAAAGTGTTCTGCAGGAGGTTCTGGATGAACATAAGATCAGTCTGAGGAGGAGATGTGAACATGTGACTGAAGGAAGTGATGAAACAGGAAGTGAAACGCCCCTCAACAGGATCTTCACAGAGCTCTTCATCACAGAGGGTCAGAGTGAAGAAGTTAATACCCAACATGAGGTGAGGCAGCTCGAGACAGCCTCCAAGAAGAAGATCGCCCATGACGCTCCGATCAAGTGCCACGACATCTTTAAAGCCTTACTGGACCAACAGAGCCACATCAGAGTGGTCCTGACGAACGGCGTCGCTGGCGTTGGGAAAACCTTCTCGGTGCAGAAGTTCACTCTGGACTGGGCCGAGGGTTTGGAAAACCAAGATATCAGTGTGGTGATTCTGCTTTCATTCAGGGAGCTGAACTTGATCAAACATGAGCAGTACAGTCTTCTCCAGCTGTTGCAGGTTTTCCAGCCATCATTACAGAAGGTGACAGCACAGGAGCTCGCTGTCTGTAAACTTCTGTTCATCTTCGACGGCCTGGACGAAAGCAGACTTTCACTGGATTTCCACAACAGGGAGGTTGTTTGTGATGTCACACAGAAGTCATCAGTCAACGTGTTATTAGCAAACCTCATCAGGGGGAATCTGCTTCCCTCGGCTCTCATCTGGATCACTTCACGACCTGCAGCAGCCAATCAGATCCCTCACGAATGTGTCGACAGAGTAACAGAAGTACGAGGCTTCACTGACGCCCAGAAGGAAGAGTACTTCAGGAGGAGAGTTAGCGATGAAGAGCTGTCCAACAGAATCATCTCACATGTCAACACAACCAGGAGCCTCCACATCATGTGTCTGATCCCAGTCTTCTGCTGGATCACTGCTACAGTTCTGGACCACGTGATGGCTACAGACCAGAGAGGAGAGCTGCCCAAGACCCTGACTGACATGTACTCACACTTCCTGCTGGTTCAGACGAAGAGGAAGAAGCAGAAGTACGATGAGGGACATGAGACGAGTCCACAGCAGCTGACGGAGGCTGACGGGAAAGTTCTCCTGAAGCTGGGGAGGCTGGCGTTTGAACAACTTGAGAAAGGAAACATCATGTTCTACCAAGAAGATCTGGAGCAGTGTGGTCTGGATGTCACAGAGGCCTCGGTGTACTCAGGGGTTTGTACAGAGATCTTCAAAAGAGAGTCTGTGATCTTCCATAAAACTGTCTACTGCTTCGTTCATCTGAGCATTCAGGAGTTTCTGGCTGCAGTCTATCTGTTCCACTGTTACACCAGCAAGGACACAGAGGTACTGGAGGCTTTCCTGGGAGAAGACACGGATCATTACACATCACTGGAGGACTTTTTGAGCAGAGCCATGAAGAAATCCCTCCAAAGTAAAAATGGTCACCTGGACCTGTTTGTCCGCTTCCTCCACGGCCTCTCTCTGGAGTCCAACCAGAGACTCTTAGGAGGTCTGCTGGGTAAGAGAGTCAATAGACCAGAAACCATCCAGAGAGCCATCAACAACCTGAAGAAGATGAACACAGAAGACACCTGTCCTGACAGAAGCATCAACATCTTCCACTGTCTGACGGAGATGAAGGACCACTCAGTCCATCAGGAGATCCAAGAGTTCCTGAAGTCCGAGGACAGATCAGAGAAGAAACTCTCTGAGATCCAGTGCTCAGCTTTGGCCTACATGCTGCAGATGTCAGAGGAGGTTCTGGATGAGTTGGACCTGGAGGAGTACAACACATTACTGCCGGGACGACAGAGACTGATTCCAGCTGTGAGGAACTGCAGAAAGGCTGTGTAAGTCCAGATGTGATTAACTTTATGAATCAGTGTAGAATAGTTTATAAACACTCTAAAGTTCTTATTATTCTTAAATTAGGTTTTCACCTTGAACTGTTGTTTAGGACTATATGTTGATAACCCTCAATGAATGTTTACTTGAGGCACAGATGGGACTTTGTGGAATGGTCAGTTGAGTGATGCCACCCTTTGGGTTGTAAACTGGGTGCCCTCCTTCTTGGGTGTTTCGCTGATAGGCCTACGACCCATCCAGAGGGTTCAGCAGTGAATCCCAGCATCCCAGGTTCACTCCCTAGATGCCATCAAGGCCTAAGTGGATCTTTTCTCTTCATCCACAGCCACTGGCTCCACTTTTCAGCAGCCCTGGAGAGGTCTTTGACTACCTTCCGGTGGGCCTTCCCTCGCACACCCATCTCTCTTTGTAGCCTGGATGTTGAGGTGGCTACAAACCCTCTGCAGCCTACTTTCACTGGGCTTACCTTTGAATTCCAGCTTTGTTGTTGCACATCGGCTGCAAGTTCAGCATACATCAGCCTTTTCCGTTTATAGGCCCATTTGCACTCCTCCGCTAGACTGGAAATGGGCAGGTGTAACATCCTTTTGCCGTAGAGTCCAATGGGGTTGAGGCACGTGGGAAGGCCAACCCTTCTTTTCCACCTATGAGAGCGGGACTTCATAGAGGGTAAGCAACCACGGGATCCTTGGAGGTAGTCCATACTGCATGCACCAGAGCATCAGCTTGCAGGGAAGCAGGGTTCTGTCCGTTTTATCCAGACCCCTGGCTAGCTCCTGTCTGAGTTGCTTCAATTACTCTTTGTCTGTAAGGGAGGCATCACCTTGGCATGACCTAGGCTCATCACAGGCTTCTTGGGGAACGTTGGAATGGGTTCCTTGCCAATGTGGAAGCGGTAGTCTGACAGCTTCCCCTTGATAATGGAGATGCTTCTGTGCTGGCTCCACTTGCTCAGCTTGATCTTCATGCCAGCCCACTTGATGTTTTCCTGGTACTTTCTTAATGCCGTACAGTGCAAACCTTGATTTTGGTAAGAGTGGTGATACCATCCACGTAGGCTCTGACCGGCGGCAGCCTCAGCCCTGGTCTTATTCGCTGTCCACCAACCGTCCATCTAGAGGCCCGAATGATTACCTCAGCCAGGGTGAAGGCTAGGGGGGAGATGGTGCAGCTGGCCATGGGATTCCCACTGGCAGGTGTTCCCATGCTGCTGTGTACTGTGCCGTTGTCACACAGAGTTGGACACCCTGGAAGTAGGTCTTGACAAGGGTTGTAAGAGCTGCTGGGACCCTGAAGTAGTCAAAGGCTGTCCACAAGAGGTTGTAAGGGACTGAAGCAAGGGCATTTGCAAGATCCAGGAACACCATGTAAAGATCTGTCCCTGCCTGGATCTGATACCAGATGAGACTAGCATGTTCTACACAATCAGAGAAGCCTGAGATGCCTGCCGGTTATAATGTCGGTTATATTTTGTCATGGATGTTCTTCAGATTTTTCAAATGCCATTTGTCGTATTGAGGCGCCAGCTGTAATGTTGTCATAACAAAGACATCCTCTAGGGGGACAGACATGGGATCAGATCAAACTGACAGACTGTGGACATTAAAGGAAGCCAAATCTAACTCTCTCCCTTCATCTGTAAGATTAAATATAAACAAAGATCAAGTGAGTGATGAGAGTTATTATTCAGAGAGATAAGATCGTCCTGAACCACTGATGTGAAGAAAAATCCAGATTTCAATCAAATCTAATACTTCAAACCAGGATGTTTCAAACAGCTGTCATCAAATACATGGAGTAAACATTAAGTGTCCTGTTTCATAGTTACATTCTTGTAATATTTGTGTCCTGACAGACTCACTGGCTGTGGCCTCTCAGAGACTCACTGTGAAGTTGTGGCCTCGGCTCTGAAGTCCAACCCGTCGCACCTGAGACACCTGGACATGAGTTTCAATGACCTGCAGGATTCAGGAGTCAAGCTACTGTTCGCTGGTCTGCAGAGTCCGAACTGTAGACTGGAGACTTTGAAGTCAGTTTACTTTTTTATACTTATTCAATTCAAATCCTTGACTGAGGTTTCAAGTTTTTGATTCATATATTTGTTTGTTTGAGCACAAAAAATGTAATTTTCTGTCTTTTTAAACGACAAAACAACGAGTACAACAAAGTAAAGAGGAATAGGAAAGACTGGATTATGAATTATTTTCATCTCCATCATTGATGATATTATGATGATCCACAATAACAGAAGGACAACGCTCACTGATTAGGACAGAGTCATGTTGAGCTGCACGTTTACAACCTGAACACATCTGATTGTATACTAAATGTATTTGTATCAACATCATTTTGTCTTTATTCAGATTGGAGGGCTGCAGTTTGTCAGAGATCAGCTGTTCTTCTCTGGTCTCAGCTCTGAAGTCCAACCCCTCCCATCTGCGAGAGCTGGACCTGAGCGACAACGACCTGCAGGATTCAGTAGTGAAGCTGCTGTGTGGTTTTCTGGAGAGTCCACACTGTAGACTGAAGACCCTGAGGTCAGTTCTCCATTCTTGAATTGTGTGCTGAGATGCATGTGATGTCAAAGTTGTGGTGGCACTGGGTTAGGGTAAACCCTTAACCCTAACCTAACAGAAAGAAGATACTAGCGAGTACCTACGTAGATTTAGCCCAGCTCTTTCAAGCCTCAGCTTGCACTATCATCGGTCCCCCTACACCCCATGACACAGCCCAGGACACCCCCCAACCTTCACATTCCAGGGTTCTCACTGCTCTTGAATTTGCCTTTGCTTTTTCTCTGTACCGTGACACTATTCGCTCTGTCTTTCCTGACCGCAGGTTCAAGCTGGACAAATACTTATCCACCATCTTGGACTTGGCCCTGCGGTGCGGTGGCACTGGTTTCTACACCTATCATGTGTCCTTGACTCTGAGCTTTTTTTCTGCATGTGTGCAGCTAGCTATGCCCTGGCCTGCAACCTGTGCGGTGCATCTTCGCACCAAGCCACCCAGCTGTACCCTTGCCTCGTCTTTTGACCCCAGCTGCACATGCTCTTCCAGTCCCCCCCCCCCACATCTGAATAGCCCATTCTCACCTCATCCAATGAAGTTTCTTTGGGGCATGATGAAGCAGTAAACCACCAAGGCATACCCCCACCCTGAACCGTTCCCCTTAGATTCCTAAACGTCCATCCATACCTCGACCCAGTTGTTCGTATTCGTCCCTGACAACCGGCCCCATTCTTCATCCCTCCCCTTGACCCCTATTATCCCACCTTACGCGACCCTCACCCCATCGTTACTGCATCTCATGTTTATTCCAAAATTAAACTTCTTTAGATACCGTACAATGGTGTGGTCTTGTCAGTCAACAGATGGTTAAATATCGAATGACTTCAAGCGTGAACTCTGTCTCTAAACTCATTTATTCTTTATTCAGATTAAGGGGCTGCAGTTTGTCGGAGGTGAGCTGTGCTTTTCTGGCCTCAGCTCTGAAATCCAACCACTTCCATCGGAGAGAGCTGGAGCTGAGTGACAACGAGCTGCAGGACTCAGGAGTGAAGCTGCTGTCTTCTGGACTGGAGAGTCCAAACTGTAGACTGGAGACTCTGAGGTCAGTTCACTGACTCTCTGTTACTGTAGATGTTTTATGTCTTTAATTGAACCTAATTTACAGGATGTAAAAACATGAGTTATTAGGAGAACGCTCATTGATTGGGACAGAGTCACGTTGAGCTGCACTCTAAAACATGAACACATCTGATTTGATAATAAATATATTTTTTTATCTACATTTGTTCTTTATTCAGATTGGGTAACTGTGGTTTGTCGGAGACCAGCTGTGCTTCTCTGGTCTCAGCTCTGAACTCCAACCCCTCCCATCTGAGGGAGCTGGAGCTGACGGACAACAAGCTGCAGGATTCAGGAGTGAAGCTGCTGTGTGACTTTCTGGAGAGTCCACACTGTAGACTGGAGACTCTGGGGTCAGTTCTCCATTCTTTAAAGATGTGTTGACACTAAACTGAAGACAAGAGGCTGATATTATACGGATCCACACAGAGTATCTCAATGTTGAACTGATTTTCTTCTCCAGTGCCTGGCTGCAGATCCGGTGGGTTAATAAAGTCAGAATAGTGTCATGAACAGTTCAGGTATAACACGAAAGGTGGACCCAATGCAGACACAGACAAAAAGTAAAGTTACAAAGAAACGTTTAATATAATAAACGGACAAACGCAAAAACACTACAGATATACAAACACAAGACTGACTAAACGAACAGGGGAACAACAGGAACAGGAAGACGACGGAAGATCAGGAGACGGACGGGAAACGGGAACACGGGAAACTACGGGGAATAAGAAACAAACACGATTAATCAACTTACTACGGGGAGCGTGAAAACCACAACGAGAAAGGGGACGCCAGTCCGGGGGGAATAGTTTTACCAATACAGGGTGGACGACGGTCCGGTAACTCACACATAACGGAAGAGAGGAGGGTACTGACAGAACCAGATCATGACAAATAGACTGCTATGAGTCATACTCTATTTTGTATTTCCTTTACATAAATACAGACATTTACCATAAATTGGGCCACCATACGTAAATCCACCGAAATGCAGAAAATTAGAATTTTGTCGGGGAAGACCGAGGACCAGGTGGAGAGATTAGATCTCCACACTGGCCTGGGAACGCCTCAGGATCCCCCAGTTAGAGCTGGTTAATGTGGTCCGGGAAAGGGAAGTTTGGGGTCCCTGCTGGAGCTGCTGCCCCTGAGACCCGACCCCGGATCAGAGGCTGAAGATGAGATGATGGTGTCCCACAGACCCCGCTTATATGTCTAATATGTAAACCCCCCCAGAACTTGGTCTTCTAAAGTTACATCCTTTATTTTTTTATTCAGATTATGGGGCTGCAGTTTGTCAGAGATCAGCTGTGCTGCACTGGTCTCAGCTCTGAAGTCCAACCCCTCCCATCTGAGATACCTGGACCTGGGTGGAAACAAGCTGCAGGATTCAGGAGTGAAGCTGCTGCGTGAGCTTCTGGAGAGTCCACGCTGCAGACTGGAGACTCTGAGGTCAGTTAGGGGTCTGGTTCAACAGTTTGGTATTAAACACAGGGATAAGCCATAAGAACTGTTTATTTCCCATCTGCAACTGGCCTCATCAACAAGGTCCAGGAACCCCAGGACACACACTCTACCCCCCCGCCCCCAAACACAGTCACTGCCTCTATGCGCCATAACAACGTATTGGACATTGTGGAACATGTACAGAATACACTGTGACATTTTCATACATTTAACACAACACTGACAACCACACTATTTGCACATTCTGCACAAAATTGCACAACCTTTTAGTGAATTAGCTCGTTCAGAACGCTGCTGCTAGAGTTCTGACAAAGACCAGAACATGTGAGCACATTACACCAATTCTTAAATCATGACACCGGCTTCCTGTACGTTCAAAATCCTCCTGCTCACGTATGAATCACTACATGGTCCAGGGCCGAGGTGTATCACTGATCTGCTCCCGCTACATAAGCCTTCAGGATCACTAAGATCCTCTGAGTCTGTCAGAGTCTGTCTGAGGTTCGCAGAGTAAACTCAAATCAAGGGGAAGCATCTTTCAGTCATTATGCAACAAACAGCTGCAATCAACTTCCTTTCACCCACTCTGAGCACTTTTAAAACTAGACTGAACACTTTTATGTTTACCGTAGCTTTCTGCTAAACCTTTGCACTTTTAACGTCCGCACTGTTTTTATTATTGTCTGTGTTTTTATTCTCTTTGTCTCTGTAATGCATTTGAATTCATGACGTGTTGCTGTGAAGCACTTTGAGTCTGCCCTGTGTATGAAAAGTGCGTTACAAATAAAGTTGCCTTAACTGTTAAATTGTACATCATTTGTCGTTACAGGTCATTTTTTAATATATATGTTCATAAAGTACTTTGCCCCTAGTTTATTTCTTTGTAGTAATTTAATAACTCTGCAGCTAAGACAGAGACATTAACAGAGATCCATAACCTTTGTAATTGTTTTCACACCTGCAGGATCAACAATGAGGTGATCGAAGCTGAGGAACACCAAAAGTGTGAGTATTGAAACACTGTCCTTGTCATGAACGGTGCAGGGAATAACTCAGAGGAGCGGGAAACAGGCAAGCGAGGAACAGGAAACAGGCAGACCAGGAACAGGAAACAGGCAGACCAGGAACAGGGAACAGGCAGACCAGGAACAGGGAACAGGAAACAGGCAATACTCGTGGTCAGGGACAGAAGGCTGGTGGATTTACCAGGGCTTAGACGAGAGGCGAAGGGCAGAGGCAAGTTGGGTCGTTACCAGGTAAGCAATCCGGGAACAAGTGCTGGAGAGTCAGGCATGAGAGCGAAGACAATCTGGCAAAGCGTGAGTGGAGTGAGGATGCATAAATACTGGCTTGATTGGAGATGGTGAGCAGGTGAGAGCAGCAGGTGAGAGCTGCAGACTGATCAGGGGTCAGCAGAGCAGGGGAGGAGCCGAGCGAACTGTGGCAGATACCGCGTAAATGCAAAAACGGTCTGGCGCCGAATGTGAGCCACATCCGGCCTTTTATCCCTCCAGTGCTGACGAGCTGATGAGCCACAGCTGGGCGGGACCACGCCGACCAGCAACGACAGACAAACACAAAGGGGAAAGACACAAGCAGGAGAAACAGACAGAGGGAGGAAGGAAGAGGGAAGAGACTGACAGGACAGGGATCTTGACAGTCCTCCATTCATCAAGCTGGTGTTCATTAAACTCTGATGTTAAAATGAACAAGTTCATGTTTGTTTGTTGCTCTTTCTCTTCTTCTCTCCGTCAGATCACTCTGATGTCAAACTGGATGAGAAAACAAAGCTGCCCCAGGACGATAAACAGGTGAGAGAGGAGCAGTTGTACAGTGTGAAGAATGATTTGATGGCGTAGAGTTGTGGCTTTATGACTTACTTTGTACCTTTCTTAACTCCAGGCTCCATTATCCTTCTCACCTGAACACACACCTGAGTCTTCATACAGGTAATCCTATAAACTGACAAAACACTCGTTCAACTTCTTTCCTGGTTCATGAAGTTGTTTGTTAACAAGAAGGCGGATCAACCAACAGGTCAGACATGGAGGCGTACGAGTATGAACTGGGGGAAGTGGAGACACAGTCTTTATATATTTTGTGTCTCATGACAATTAGGAGCAACTTGGGGCTCAGGTTCTGGTTCAGGTGGCTTTTGGCTGAATGCCTTTTTCCTTCCCTCATCCACTCATATCTCGTGGGCGGGACTAAGGGCGCCCTCCCACTGTGCCTCCGTCCCGTGCCCCGTGCTTTAGGGTCCTTGTCCCCCCCTCCAGGCCCGTTTGTACTCACACTACCTGGGCCTCGGAGAATGCTTCTTGCTGCCTATACGCCATCACGCCGTAACACGTCACACGCATTGATGACGTCATGGCGATGCGTGGCTATGTTTCCAGATCTTTCCGTAGACCTCGGAGTTTTTGTGCGTCTTGTCGACTGTTTTTGAATCTTTTCATCGACCAAATCTGCAGTAAACACTCCACCTCCGCATCACACCAACGTGAACCTTTCACCGCCATTGTTTGAAATGTCCGCGCATGGTCCCTCCTTCTTCTTTCTATGTCCCAACAGGCGCACAGGAAATGACCTCAGAGCCGCCGTAGGCCTCGTGCTCGCACACGTGCGCACGCTCGTGCTCGTACACGTGCAAACGTGCTTTACTAAAGCCCACCTCTCCCAAACGGGCTGTGGACGGCAAGCGTGCCGCTCCTAGACGTGGTACGGTTGCACTCACACTGGTCAAAGGAACCAGACTTTAGCTGTGAAACCTGTTTGGGCACGGTACGGAGGCATAGTGGGAGTGTGCCCTGAGACGTGAGGAGTTGAGGAGAGGAGTCAGGACCACCTGGGGTTCAGTATCTTGCCTAATGACACAAAACCTGCAGGGGCCAGTTTCCCTGCACTGCACATGAACAGCTGTCAGTGAGAACAGCTCATATGAATTCACCCCCCTGTGTCCTGCAGGTTCAGGTGTCCTGGTCCAGGTGTGTTCCAGTGTGACTCGACTGGACTGGTGTTTGTTATGGCTCAGGAGGTGGAGCTGCTGTACAGGACTGTCCAATGGGATGAAAGCCTCCTCCAACCAGCTGGCAAAACACCTGCAGGGCCGCTGTTCGATATCAAGAGTTCTGAGGACGCTGCGGTGCTTCAGCTCCACCTCCCACACTGTGAAACAAAGGAAGGTAAAGACCGCTGTCTTCAATTGCAACGCTTCATTTTAATGTGTAAAATTAGGTAGAGAGGCAAACTCGGAGGCTCCAGAGTCATAGGTTAATCTGTAAGAAAGGAATCAGGCAGAGATGAAGCAGTTTTAGCAGCAGTACAGAAGTTAAACATCTCTTTTGTTCCACAGCGTTGCTCTTTGACGGCCTGTTGTCCGTCGTCCACATCACTGATGATGGAATGAGCATCTTGGAGCCGCTGGAGATCACAGACACTCATGTGGTTGTGAAGGTCCCTCACTTCTCCGTCTATGGCCTGATCTGGGACATCGCCAAGAGGTTTCTGAACCTCTCGCTGCCAATAAACGCTCAAGTCCTGCTGTTCCTGCGACCGCCAGACATAAGGCACCGGGTACTCGATGTGTTACTTCTGCCCGACAACGTCAATTTAGACGAGGTAAAAATCTGTCATTTCAACCGTAACTCTTTTTTTAAGCCACAGCTGACAGAGAAATTCATTAATGTTAGTCACACCTTGCTCCTTTTATTAATTAACCGTGCTGTGTTAATTTGACTGTAAATCTTCAGATTGCTCTTTCATTTCAAATTAGTCCAAAATTAAATACCAAGGTCTTCTCAAACATAACCGTAGTAATCTATTTAAACTTAATTAAACTAAAGTGACATTGGTGGGACAGACCACTCTGCGGAGTATAATGTTGCTAACAAACTTGACAAATTACACTTAAACAGGACACTAAAATGTGCTCCTGAAAACATTTAAGGTGAGAAATTTGCAATACAGTTGAAGAATCTTGTGTCATGAACGGTGCGGGGAAATAACACTGGGACACTGGACCCAGATGCAGACACGGACACGGGGTAAAAGTACAAACACACGTTTAATATGACGATCAGGAAACAGGGTGAGGAAACAGGAACGCGGGAAACTACGGAGAAAACAAAGAAAACAACGGTTAGTAACACAAACAACGTGGAACGCAAAAACCAACGAACGAGAAACGGGAGCCAATCCGACAAACAGTTTAACAAGGGAAGGATAATAACGGTCCAGCACTGCATGCCTGTCAGCCTGTCAGGTGATCAGCGTAACGAGCTGCAGCTGGGAAGGACACGCCTACAGGACCTGGACAAACAAACACAAAGGGGAGACACATGCAGGGAAACACAGACAGAGGGAGACAAACTCACACAAAGGGAGAGAGGAGGGACTGACAGAACCGACTCTTGACATCTTGAGTCATATTTGATTAGCAGCCTAGTTTGACGATAAGTTCATCAATTTACTTACAGTTTATCCTCATAAATATGTTTCTGATTGACTGATTCTCATCTCTGTAAAGCACGTTGGTCAACATTTGCTGCTTTTAAATGTTTTCTATAAATAAAGTTAATTTAACTATCTGAGCATAAACTAATATGTCCTGTGACTGAAGGTGGAAAGGAAACAAGGAGGTGCTGAGCGCATCAAGATATCCTCCGAATGCAATCTAAACTTCCAACGTTACAGTGCCCACTGTGACCCCGAGGGCTTTGAAATACAGCCTGAGGTGAGACGAGTCTTCTTCTAATGGTTATGAACACGACTGTCAAGGTTGGCAACATGTTTCAAACCGTCACACACATTTTTAAAAGGTTTGAATGTGACACCTTGAACGGCATTGCAATAATCTTCAGCCCAGTTTAGACCAAAGATTCAGGACGAGACCAAACTGTTTTAGATTGTTGCAGGTAAACGTTACAGCTGTGTGAACCGACTTGTCTCGTCTGGACTCAAACCGGCGGATGTTGTAAACTCAGCTCGCCAAGTCTCCAGCAGCTGGTTTTAGAAAGCAAGGCACGTCACCTGTTTCAACAGACAATTAACTTGTAGCAAAGTCCGCTGGTCAAGTCACTTACAAACTGTCAGGTGGTCGAAATGGCAGTCAACAAGTGCACGAGAGAGAGAGAGAGAGAGAAAGAGAGAGAGAGAGAGAGAGAGGGGGGGGGGTCGAGCGAGCTAGAGAATAAATGAAGAGAGCGCCGTTAATCGAGAACAAAGCAGTGAATCACGGAAATCAAAGGATATTTCCTCCGTTTCATCACTACTAGAAATGCAGCTGCAGCAAGTATCTCACTACATAATGTATGTCCTCATTTATATTGCTACAAATTATATCCAGCTTCAGTTCGCTTTACACCTGCGTGTCACTGTTTATCGTTAACAACACTGGTGTCAAATAAATTTAAAAAGAAATGATGTGTTGCTTCTTGTTTTCAGCATGGACTATTTCGCTCAAAGTATGGACCAAACTACCATCCAACATTTGAAGTTTTCCTGACGTCGATCCCAGAGAGAGTGACTTTGATGATCAAGGACCAAGAGAGGAGAGAAGTCTGGAAACGTAACGTGTACCTGACAGGTGAAAGCTTCTCTCTCCCGCAGCAGCACTGATCGCCTGACACCCCAGTGAATAGAGTAGATATGTGTAGCTCTAACAACATGTTGTTAGTAGTTTTGAAGAGTAAGAACCACATTTAACTGGACAAGTGACATTTGCAGGTCTGTTTACAGGCTGTTTAAAGGCCCACTCCCACTGTTCCTCCGTCCCGTGCCCCGTGCTTTAGGGTCCTTGTCCCCCCCTCCAGGCCCGTTTGTACTCACACTACCTGGGCCTCGGAGAATGCTTCTTGCTGCCTATACGTCATCACGCCGTAACACGTCACACGCATTGATGACGTCATGGCGATGCGTGGCTTTGTTTCCAGATCTTTCCGTAGACCTCGGAGTTTTTGTGCGTCTTGTCGACTGTTTTTGAATCTTTTCATCGACCAAATCTGCAGTAAACACTCCACCTCCGCATCACACCAACGTGAACCTTTCACCGCCATTGTTTGAAATGTCCGCGCATGGTCCCTCCTTCTTTTTTCTACGTCCCAACAGGCGCACAGGAAATGACCTCAGAACCGCCGTAGGCCTCGTGCTCGTGCTTGTACATGTGCAAACGTGCTTTAAAAAAGCCCACCTCTCTCTGACGGGCCGTGGACAGCAAGCGTGCCGCAGCTAGACGCGGAGAGGTTGCACTCACACTGGTCAAACGCTCTAGGCTTTAGCCGAAAAACCTGTTTTGGCCCGGTGCGGAAGGACAGTGTGAGTGCGCCCTAATGTGCTGCAGCTGAGCAGCTAATACAATAGCCTGCTGCTAACTCACGTTAGTTCACGCAGTCCACCAATGTTAGTTTAGTGGTTCAACAAGCTAAGGTACAGGACAGGACGTGTGTTTGTAGGTTAGATTAGAACGAGCCTTTAACATGAAGTCAACATCAGTAGATGTTCAGGGGCCGTGGCTCTGGTGCTGTGTAGCTGCTGTCTGTCCGTCTCGCTGTATCAAAAAACTTATATGAGGACAAAACATGAGGAGGACTAACAATACATCAACTACCGTGTGGTTTTCCAGGTTCAAGAGGAGTAATTCCACAGGGAAACGTCCCAGCAGAGCAGAACGTCCCAGCAGAGGACGACGTCCCGGCAGAGGAGCAGCTGTCATCAGTCCGTACACAGTTTGTTAACAGAGTGTCTGAACCCGTTCTGAACGAGCTTCTGGATCAACTTCTTGAGCATCGCGTGATAAATGATGCTGAGATGCAGTCGGCCAGAACAAAAGCCCGAGCAGACAAAGCACGGGAGGTGATCGACACGGTGCGGAGAAAGGGGGCTGCCGCCTGCTCGGTTCTGATCGCTGCTCTTCGTGAGGTGGACTCGTGTCTTTACAGAGCGCTGAACTTCAGCTGAAGCGATAGCAAGACGCTGTTGAGTGTGATCGTTAGAGTCTCACATGAGCTGTGATCAAACTCAGACTACATTGGATGGCTGATGAGCAAAGAACCAAGTCCATTAAGAGGTTGCGTCTGCAAACATGAACCACACAAACAGAAGCTGTTGCTGTTATTCAATGAAACTCAAATGAAACAGAACCTTATATAATATCTCTACTGTGTATTTTGGGCCCAGACCATTGAGTAACTTCTAGAGTCAGGAAGAGTCAGGGGGCTTACCGACGTGACATCCATGTTTTGTATTGAGATGACGCTGCAGATGTGCCGGCTTCATGCTACCGTTAGCTCGTTTCTCTCCACAGAAAAACACACAGTGCCTTGGGTTGGTCGCAACTTGTGGACGTAAATCCAATCAAAACATAATCTTCATGATACAGCCGGAGTTTTGCAGGCTCTGGTTTGGCCTTCTTTGCCACTTGACCCTCAGATGACTTCTACGCTTCAACCACGACTCCATTGTTTGAGTTTTGACAGTGATTGACAGCTAGCTAGCTAGCATATGACAGGTTGGGTCGAACCATCCTGCTATGGGGGGGACTCTGGTTTTTAGGAACTTTATGAACTTGTACTTGTATTTTCTTGAAAATGTATTAGATGATACATTTTAAAGGATTTTTGCATACATGCAACTTTTAAATATATTTAAAAATCTCAAGTACCCCCTTGAGTGCCTTCACGAACCCCCAGGGGTACGCGTACCCCCATTTGAGAACCACTGTTCTAGACAATAAGTAAGACCATAATCTGTATTTTAGGGACCTGAGAATTGCAGAAACATGTTGTCTCTTCAGGGTGTTCGTCAGTATTCTAGTTTGGTCCTGTTGGGGACACCAGTAAAGGGCATTACAGTTGTCAATCCTCCTAAGAAATAAAAGCATGAGTTATCTTTTCTAAATCTGGACAATTATGTTTTCAAGCCTTTAATGTTCACTGAACGTTGAACATGACACTGAGGTTGGGATTCGTTTCAGTCCTCTCGAGTTGAGGTAAACTAAAGGAAGTGTCATGAACGGTACGGGGACAAAACAAAGAGACTGGACCCAAATGCAGACACGGTCACGGGGTTAAAGTACAAACAAAAGTTTAATATAAACGACAAACAAAACACGTAAAACACTACAGGGTAACAGGGAACTGGGGACGAGACGGACTAGGGGAACAGGAACGCGGGAAACGACGGACGATCAAGGAAACGGACGAGGAAACAGGAACACAGGAACTACGGAGAAAAACAAAAGACTCATCATCTCATCTCATCTTCAGCCTCTTATCCGGGGTCGGGTCGCGGGGGCAGCAGCTTTAGCAGGGGACTCCAAACTTCCCTTTCCCGGGCCACATTAACCAGCTCTAACTGGGGGATCCTGAGGCGTTCCCAGGCCAGTGTGGAGATCTAATCTCTCCACCTGGTCCTGGGTCTTCCCCGAGGCCTCCTCCCAGCTGGACGTGCCTGGAACACCTCCCTAGGGAGGCGCCCAGGGTTCATCCTTACCAGATGATCCTGAACCACCTCAACTGGCTCCTTTCAACGCAAATTTACAGACGAAAACCACAAACGAGTAAGGAACGCCAATCCAGGGGGAACAGTTTACAGATGAAGGATAACAACGGTCCGGCGCTGCATGCCTGTCAGCTCAGGGTTTAAGTAGTCCACCAGGTGATCAGGGTAACAGGCTCCAGCTGGGGGGGAAACACACCTACCGGACCTAGAGGACAAGACCCAAGAGTGAGACACATGCAGGGAAAGACAGACAGAGGGAGACAAACTCACACCAAAGGGAGAGAGGAGGGCACTGACCGAACCGGCTCTTGACAGGAAGTTTTCTCCACCTTCTCAAGGCAACGACAAAGTGAGTCGATAGGACCAAAGTCATTTAGGGAGAGTTCTAGAGATCGTTCACAGTGAGAACAACCTCCTTTGTGTTTTGAGTTTTTAATCCTTTCTGTGGTACGTAGTGGTCTAAATGTGTCCTGCATGACGCTTCCTGCTACTTCTATAACTAATAATTATTATAATTGTCATGTTCTGTCATCTTAGCTGTGCTTGTTTCTACTATTCTGCTGTATTAACCGCCATAACATGTGAGTCATATTCACATTACTATAGATATTATTATAGTTACTGTGACTTTTGTGGTTGCTTGCATCTCTGGAAGTGTGTCTCTGTCCATCTGTCCGTCTTTTCTTTCTCCCTCTCTTCCTCTCTCCGGTGCAGACAGATGTGCGTCCTCCACAGAGCTGGGTCTGTCTGTCGTTCCTGTCTGTTATAGTGAAGGTTTCCAACGCCACCGTACTCTACGGGGGAATTGTTGGGTCTCTGTAAATCATAAATAAGTCATAGAGTGTTGTCTTTACCTACTCTGTAAAGTGTCCTGAGATAACTTTGGTTATGATTTGACACTATAAATAAAATTGAATTGAATTGAAAATTGAACTAACAGGAATTTAGCAGTAAGGGAGCGAGTGGCGTACTGGACGTCAGGCTGGATCCCAACACTGAGCTGGACTCGCACAGACCTGACACCCAACTGCCCGCTCTCATCCCCGGCTCTCTGAAACTCTGTGTGCAGCTGTTGCCTCGCAAAGGCGGTGGTGGCGTCCTTGCACGGAGGTCTCTGTTAACATTATATTTTAAGGGTAAATTCACCTGAATGAACACATCTGTGATCTATCACAACAGACACCCCTGTCATCTTCCATTACAGAGTCTGCTGCTGCTACTGGTCCGTCTCCTCCTCCTCCTCTTTCTCCCGTTGCTGCTCCTGCGTGTCATTAATCACCTCTCATACCTTCCACTGCTCTATTTTAAACCTGCACCGCGAAGCTCAGACGGCAGCACAGAGCCGAGCCTCCCGGAGCTGCGCTCGTGTCTGTCTCATCCTCATGATGGGATTTTCTTTTGCATGATGGTTTTGTGAAAATGTGGAGTTATCATCAAGAAAGGACTCTCTTCAGTTAGACCAGGTAAGATTCACCTTTACCAGCTGGGGTTTTCTCATCCAACACCGGCTGTTACGATCATTTATAATCTCTCAGTTAACAACAGTGACGTCTGGTTTTACGGAAGATGGTTGCATGTCAAGAACTATCTTAACTTAATACTCAATCTCTGACTATTTAGTCCAATAACACTCATTAGTGGGACGATAAATCAGTTAAATGAGAGTTTATTTCCTTGCATGTGACAAAGTCTCAGCATAAATAAGTCTCAGCATTTGTGAAAACCCTTCTGAAAGAGATAAAGGTTTCATAAAGGTTTCATAACAGCAACTGTGGTTTAGTGGGAGAGTGGGTCGTCCTCCATTCGAGAGATTGGCGGTTCGATCCCCACCTTACCCGGTCTACATGTCAAAGTGTCCTTGGGCAAGACACTGAACCCCGAATTGCTCCGCGTGCTGCTCATGGGTGTGTAAATGTGGTGTGAATGGTTACATTAGATGGTCTGTAGACGTCCACTGCCATCAGTGTGAATGTGATAAACACTGTGAAAGCACCTTGAGTAGTCAGAAGACTAGACAGGTGCTTTATAAGTACAAGTCCATTTATCATAAAAACATGACAAAACTCAGCAGAGGAGTGGAGTCAGAAATGAAAAGGAGGGCAAAAATAATGAAACAGTCCTAAAACGTCTTCATTAATTGTGTTGCACAGTGGATTCATTTGAACATGAAAGGGATTTATTCAGTCTTTTCCTGTTTTACGAATTAATATCTGTGCTTTAGTTCAATTCATTTCATATTTTTACTGAAGTAAAGGATGTTTACGTCCCCCTGTCGCATAAGTCTCAGGGTCAGGGTTAGGGGGTAGTGTCAGGGCGCCCTCCCACTGTTCCTCCGTCCCGTGCCCCGTGCTTTAGGGTCCTTGTCCCCCCCTCCAGGCCCGTTTGTACTCACACTACCTGGGCCTCGGAGAATGCTTCTTGCTGCCTATACGTCATCACGCCGTAACACGTCACACGCATTGATGACGTCATGGCGATGCGTGGCTTTGTTTCCAGATCTTTCCGTAGACCTCGGAGTTTTTGTGCGTCTTGTCGACTGTTTTTGAATCTTTTCATCGACCAAATCTGCAGTAAACACTCCACCTCCGCATCACACCAACGTGAACCTTTCACCGCCATTGTTTGAAATGTCCGCGCATGGTCCCTCCTTCTTTTTTCTACGTCCCAACAGGCGCACAGGAAATGACCTCAGAACTGCCGTAGGCCTCGTGCTCGTACACGTGCGCACGCTCGTGCTCGTACATGTGCAAACGTGCTTTACAAAAGCCCACCTCTCTCAAACGGGCCGTGGACGGCCAGCTGGCCGCAGTTATGCGTGGTACGGTTGCACTCACACTCGTCAAACACACTAGGCTTTAGCCGTAAAACCTGTTTTGGCCCGGTGCAGAAGGACAGTGGGAGTGCGCCCTTAGAGTCTACATAAGCCTATTTGCCAACAGCCCAGGGTACATAGGACCCCGGTCACTTACAAAGCGGGGAACATAGGTACGCTCCCCTTTGGTTCAGCCTGAACTTCTATACCTGAACAAAGCAGAGTGCTTTTTCTTTTCTGGATGGATTCATTCTCTTCCTTCAGTGTTGCCCTCCTGCATCAGGAACATCTGTTTTGTGTCACATTGGCGTCAAAATTAATCTGTGTTTGTTTCTTTCTCAGCGTGTATTGACGCCTGTATGCTCGTTTGTACTGTTTTTGGGTCACGGCTGCTTGTTAATACCACTTCATGTCAGACGAGGGGGCGGATGTTAGAACAGATGAGTCTCAGAATCACACCCAGGAGACGAGCTGCTGCATATTTCATGTTTTGGTAGAAGATATTGGAATAAACAGGAGGTTTACACACAGCAGCTACACGTCCTGGGTCCCTGACTACAGCTCGCTGGAGACCCTGACAGAATAAATACCAACAATCATCATTCATTCATCTTCAGCCTCTTGTCCCTATCGGGGTCTCGGGGGCTGGAGCCGATCCCAGCTGACATCGGGCGTGAGGCGGGGTCCACCCTGGACAGGACGCCAGTCTATCACAGGACACATAGAGACGAACAGAGACAGACAACCATTCACACCTACGGGTGATTTAGAGTCATCAATGAACCGAACACCCGCACGTCTTTGGACTGTGGGAGGAAACCGGAGAACCCGGAGAAAACCCACGCAGACACGGGGACAACATGCTAACTCCATACAGAAGGGAACCTGGAACCCTCTTGTGCTGACCACCACTCCACCGTGTCCCCATATCACTGCATGTTTAATCAAAATCCAGGTCGTCACTGCGGAGAGGCAAAACTGTGGCGCTCTACGTTTCTCTGCTTCCCTTCACTGAGCCAAAACTCTGAGAGCGCGTCCGTCCGTCATCACACCTCCGCCTCCTGTAATATTCACACCACGAGAATGAGTGAGGCGACGGTGTCAGACACCTAGCGAAAGGGATTGAATGATCACAGGAATCGTAGCATTGGATCTATCAATTAGGTTAGCCAGATGAAATATTCAAAAACTGCAGCAGCCAGATCTGCAAAAGTGGGACAGCACCAGAGGCTTCGTCTCATCTCGTGGAGTTCTTCTTCTTTACCCCATCCCCTGTTTTAGTTCCTTCACTGGTTCATTCTTGCTGTGGTGTTTTGACGTTAAATGTGGATATTCTGCAAAGAGCTAATTTGACGACCCAAAAGAAAGGTTTGTTAGTTGCTTTTTTACGACCGTCCGTAGTTCGAAGTCTTACAAGATGAGGTAAAGTGCTCTGTTGCTTCTGTGTTTCCCCTGCCACTGGTAAAACACCACACCATCATTCAGTACACATACCACATGTTAGCCAGGTGGCGTACTATTGTTAGTTTGGTGGGTGCACACGCTGAACTACAGTTAACATCCCAGTAAGTTTCCTGTGCCAAAAATGTGCATTTCCAACACTTTATCAGAGTGGATGCTCACATTGTTATAGTCATCGTTCTTGGCGCTGGCGCCCCTTGAACGTGGATGTTCTTGATATGTCCTTGATGTCACATCGCGGTGAGGTCTGTCCTGTCTCTGGGTTTCCTATCTTGTGAATTTCATGTTTTATTTTGAAGCCAGATGAAATACTTAAAAACTGTAGCAGCCAGATCTGCAAAAGTGGGACAGTCCCAGAGGCTTCGTCTCATCTCGTGGAGTTCTTCTTCTTTTCCCCATCCCCTGTTTGAGTTCCTTCACTGGTTCATTCTTGCTGTGGTGTTTTGACTGAAGGTTAAATGAGGATATTCTGCAAAGAGCTAATCTGACGACCCAAAAGAAAGGTTTGTTAGTTGCTTTTTTACGACCGTCCGGTGTTCGGAGTCTTACAAGATGAGGTAAAGTCATCGTCATGTGGCTTCTGTGTTTCCCCTGCCACTGGTAAAACACCACACCATCATTCAGTTCACATACCACATGTTAGCCAAACACACTATTGTTAGTTTGGTGGGTGCACACACTGAACTACAGTTAACATCCCAGTAAGTTTCCTGTGCCAAAAATGTGCATTTCCAACACTTTATCAGAGAGGATGCTCACTTTGTTATGGTCATCATTCTTGGTGCGGACGCCCCTTTACAGCTAGTTCTCTAGACTTTGATATTTCCTTGATGTCACACCGCGGTGAGGTCTGTCCTGTCTCTGGCTTTTCTATCTGGTGAATGTCATGTTTTATTTTGAAGCCAGATGAAATACTTAAAAACTGTAGCAGCCAGATCTGCAAAAGTGGGACAGCACCAGAGGCTTTGTCTCCTCTCGTGGAGTTCTTCTTATTTACCCCATCCCCTGTTTGAGTTCCTTCACTGATTCATGTTTGCTGTGGTGTTTTGACCGAGGTTAAATGAGAATATTCTGCAAAGAGCTAATCTGACGACCCAAAAGAAAGGTTTGTTATTGGCTTTTTTACGACCGGCAGGTGTTCGAAGTCTTACAAGATGAGGTAAAGTCATCTGTGGCGTCTGTGTTTCCCCTGCCACTGGTAAAACACCACGCCATCATTCAGGACACACACCACATGTTAGCCAGGTGGCACACTATTGTTAGTTTGGTGGGTGCACACACTGAACTACAGTTAACATCCCAGTAAGTTTCCTGTGCCAAGAATGTGCATTTCCAACACTTTATCTGAGTGGATGCTCACATTGTTATGGTCATCGTTCTTGGTGTGGGTGCCCCTTTACAGCATGGGTGTCAACGTGATCCAGTAAAAGGTCGTGCGGCTGCAGGTTTTCATTCCAACCATGCAAGAACACACCTGACTCGACTCATTCAATCACCTTAACCGCCTTCACACAGTTGACTTGTTGGACCAGGTGTGTTTTTGATTGGTTGGAATGAAAACCTGCAGCCACAGCGAACCTTTACTGGATCACTTTGACACCCATGCTTTACAGCGAGTTCTCTAGACTTTGATATTTCCTTGATGTCACACCGCAGTGAGGACGGTCCTGTCTCTGGGATTTCCGTCTTGTGAATTTCATGTTTTAGTCCGTGTCTTCCCCTCCCTTCATGTGTATATAGTCCGTGTCTTCCCCCCCACCCCTTCATGTGTATATAGTCCGTGTCTTCCCCCCTTCATGTGTATATAGTCCGTGTCTTCCCCTCCCTTCATGTGTATATAGTCCGTGTCTTCCCCTCCCTTCATGTGTATATAGTCCGTGTCTTCCCCTGCCTTCATGTGTATATAGTCCGTGTCTTCCCCTCCCTTCATGTGTATATAGTCCGTGTCTTCCCCTCCCTTCATGTGTATATAGTCCGGGTCTTCCCCTCCCTTCATGTGTATATAGTCCGTGTCTTCCCCTGTCTCATGTGTATATAGCCCGTGTCTTCCCCCCCTCATGTGTATATAGTCCGTGTCTTCCCCTGTCTCATGTGTATATAGTCCGTGTCTACCCCTCCCTTCATGTGTATATAGTCCGTGTCTCCCCCTTCATGTGTATATAGTCCGTGTCTTCCTCCCTTCATGTGTATATAGTCTGTGTCTTCCTCCCTTCATGTGTATATAGTCCGTGTCTTCCCCTCCCTTCATGTGTATATAGTCCGTGTCTCCCCCTTCATGTGTATATAGTCCGTGTCTTCCCCTTCCTTCATGTGTATATAGTCTGTGTCTCCCCCTTCATGTGTATATAGTCCGTGTCTTCCCCTCCCTTCATGTGTATATAGTCCGTGTCTTCCCCTCCCTTCATGTGTATATAGTCTGTGTCTTCCCCTCCCTTCATGTGTATATAGTCCGTGTCTTCCCCTCCCTTCATGTGTATATAGTCCGTGTCTTCCCCTTCATGTGTATATAGTCCGTGTCTTCCCCTGTCTCATGTGTATATAGTCCGTGTCTTCCCCTCCCTTCATGTGTATAAAGTCCGTGTCTCCCCCTTCATGTGTATATAGTCCGTGTCTTCCCCTTCATGTGTATATAGTCCGTGTCTTCCCCTGTCTCATGTGTATATAGTCCGTGTCTTCCCCTCCCTTCATGTGTATAAAGTCCGTGTCTTCCCCTTCATGTGTATATAGTCCGTGTCTTCCCCTGTCTCATGTGTATATAGTCCGTGTCTTCCCCTCCCTTCATGTGTATATAGTCCGTGTCTTCCCCCCCCTTCATGTGTATATAGTCCGTGTCTTCCCCTTCATGTGTATAAAGTCCGTGTCTTCCCCTTCATGTGTATATAGTCTGTGTCTTCCCCTCCCTTCATGTGTATATAGTCTGTGTCTTCCCCTCCCTTCATGTGTATATAGTCTGTGTCTTCCCCTTCATGTGTATATAGTCCGTGTCTTCCCCTTCCTTCATGTGTATATAGTCTGTGTCTTCCCCTTCATGTGTATATAGTCCGTGTCTTCCCCTCCCTTCATGTGTATATAGTCCGTGTCTTCCCCTTCCTTCATGTGTATATAGTCTGTGTCTTCCCTTCATGTGTATATAGTCCGTGTCTTCCCCCTTCATGTGTATATAGTCTGTGTCTTCCCCTGTCTCATGTGTATATAGTCCGTGTCTACCCCTGTCTCGTTGCCAGAGTATTTCATCCGTCATGTCGAATACGTCCAGCCCGTTCCACAGCCTTGTTCCTGCCTTTGAGCCTGAGTATCACCACGCACTTGTGAGTGATTTTGATTTTGATTGCGTTTTCTGTCAGCTTTGTTTTTTAGGAGAAGCTTATTTTAGAGTCCCTTTGTTTTCCTCCTGTTCAGAGTGACTTTGTTTTGTGTTTTTACTGCTCAGAGCAGCTTAAGTTTGGTTTTCAGCCTTTTGCGAGCTGAAGTTTCAGAATAAAAGCCTGCATAACCTGTTCAACTTCGCATCTGAGTCCTCACTCCTGCCCAGGCCTGACACTCGATTAATTTTGAATAAACTGGTGTTTCTGTGTGGACTCTTCTCACCCTTTACTTCTCCTCCAGCTCACCCGCTCCCTCCGCCCCTCCTCCACCATGAGCCTCCCCTCCAGCTCGGCGGCGGCGGCTGCTGAGCGCTACGGCGACAGCGCTTCCCCAGAGTCCCTTAACGGCAGTGTTTTCTTCAGCGACGAGACGACGGCTTCCTGCATCAGAGACCCGCTCGACTTCTTCATCATCAATGTCGGGGGAAGTCGCTACGTGCTGTCGCAGGAGCTGCTGGCGTCCTATCCGGAGACTCGGCTGGGAAAACTGGCGAGCTGCAGTCGGGAGTCGGCGCTCGAGCTCTGCGACGACGCCGACGTCCTGGAGAACGAGTTCATCTTTGACCGCAACTCACAGACCTTCCAGTAGGTGGCGCCTTGTTTTTTCTTCCCTTGTTGTAAAAGTTTGAGTTTGGTTGAAAAGGGAAAGTGCAAACCCATTCATACAAAGAGTAATTAATAAATAACTATGGTAGAATTAGCCAAGAGGCTATTTTTCATTTTCAAAAATAAACACGTAACTTGCAATGTAAAAATATATACCAATAATAGGTCAAAGACACAGATTTCCTGAGCCTGAGCTGAGGATATCATGTTTAATATGCATAAATGTTTCAAAGTAAAAGTACAAAACCATTGAATTGCTTTTAAGTGTGTGACATTTGCAGAAGTGACACCTACTGTAGGTGCTCCATCAAAAGAACTTGAACAACAACCATACCAAGGTGGTCGCTCTAACTGGGGGATCCTGAGGCGTTCCCAGGCCAGTGTGGAGATCTAATCTCTCCACCTGGTCCTGGGTCTTCCCCGAGGCCTCCTCCCAGCTGGACGTGCCTGGAACACCTCCCTAGGGAGGTGCCCAGGGTTCATCCTTACCAGATGATCCTGAACCACCTCAACTGGCTCCTTTCAACACAAAGGAGCAGCGGCTCTACTCCGAGTTCCTCACGGATGCTGAACTTCTCCCCCTCTCTCTAAGGGAGACTCCAGACCCCCTCCTGAGGAAACACATTTCACACGCTTGGACCTGGACCTGGTTCTTTGGGTCCTGACCTGGACCTGGTTCTTTGGGTCCTGACCTGGACCTGGTTCTTTGGGTCCTGACCAAGCTTTCATGCCCACAGGTGAGGGTAGGAACCAGGACTGAGCGGTAGATCCAGAGCTTTGTCTTCCTCAGCTCTCTTTTCATCACAACGGTGCGGTAGAGCGACTGCAGCTCCGCCCCCGCTGCTCCGATTCTCCGGCCAAACTCACGCTCCAAAGAGATCAACAACAAATATTTAGTGATCTGCAGAATATGCAAGGATACAAAGGAAATTTTGACAATGATCAACCTGAGATATCGCCTGATAACATCTGACATTAGCTGATCTAGAGTCTGAGGAACCGCAGCTAAAGCAGGCAAGAATCAACGTCAGCTGTTTTTTCACCACGACAAAATAACTTTATCCTACTTATGAAACACAATTTACATGCACCTTTAATGTGCAAGTAGGTCAGAGGATTTTTGGAAGTCACAGCTGTGTTCACGGATGCTTCCACTGTGTTTCTGCCTCGGGTCAAACTTTAGTTTGAGTCACATCAACACCTGATGTTCAGGCTGGGGGTCGTCTTCACAGGTGAGCTGTCAGCTCTCGTTAACTCACGATGTCCTGGTGACCTTTAATGTGTTCTGCCGTACTGCTCACACCCAGAAACAAGCGTTTAACATTGAGCTCAGCACCGGTATGTTGTGTAATGTTTCTTTTCTTTTCAGCATTTCCATTTCAAAATGTTGAGATACAGTAGAGCTTCTCTTTGCAGAGATAAAGCACCCTGCGTTGTGCTGTTATGAACAAACACAGTTCTCTTCCTCTATTGTTTTGTGAGTTTTTTCAACACGATCATGCCTGTCATGAACGGTGTGGGGAAATAACACTGGTACACTGGACCCAGATGCAGACACGGACACGGGGTAAAAAGTACAAACAAAACGTTTAATATAAACGTAACTTCAGCCAGTTCTGTTATGGCAAAAGTCTGACAGCAAAGATTAGACACCAGACAAGGTTGGCTTTTCTCTGTGGTTTTACTTTGAGAGTGTTTCTCTGCAGAAAAAGGTTCATGTGTGTTGCTGGTAGGGACCCAGACCCAGACCCAGACCTGAGGGCAGTTTGCTTTAAATACAGAACATAAGACACAGTCAGCGTTCAGCAGGTGACGTACAAATTCAGGCAGTAACACTAGTCACACTTATATCACAGAATAGGAAAACAAAAGAGCAGCGTTGTGTTGCAGAGATGTACAAGAATGTGTTTGTCCTGTGTCTTAAAGCCTAAAACACGTCAATTGTACTTTCCGTCACAGTTCCTACGCAGACTTTAGACTTTTCACAATATAAAGGTACGTGCCCTGTTAGGAGGTGGCCCCACTTCCCAGCATTGCACGCTTCATGGGCATTTTATTAGCAGTTATTAAATTCTCCTTTATGATCAATGACAAACAGGCTACATCCTCCTACAACCGCTCCACCTGATGGGATGAACGCTTCCCATGGGCTGCCTGCTCCACAATTTCAACCAACATAGAGGCTGCTTTGGATACTTTCTCTGACATTACGTAAATAGTTTGCAGAAAATGCAAGAAATAAGCTGCTGAATCGGCCTTTTTAGATCATCAACGGTTAGTCGAAAAGATTTGTGGGAGTTTTGTGAGATGCCGACATCTGTGAGTTGCATGAATTAGGTCTCAACCTTATGCAAATGCGGCACGGGCGACTTGATGCTCAAAACTCGCTGCCACGCTACCAGAAGGCATTGTGCAGCAGCTCACAGAGAGTGAATAGGAATGTGGAAACGATGGACACTGTGGACATGTGCCATAGGTCAGAAGAGACAAGTGGCGTGAAAAGACACGCGAAAAACAAAACTAGGTGTAGCGACAAAACACAAAGTGACTGTTATAATATCTCTGCTGACAGGTATGTGATGAACTACTACAGGACGGGTCACCTGCACGTGAGGGAGGAGCTGTGTGAGATCTCCTTCCTGCAGGAGATTCAGTACTGGGGTATCGACGAGCTTCGCATCAACCCCTGCTGCCGCGAGCGCTACTACCGCCACAAAGAGCAGAAGGAGACCCTCGATGTTCGTCGAGAGTTGGAGCCTGAGGACCGCGATGAGGACTTTGTCGGTGCTGCCTGCCCTGCTCTCCGCCGCCACCTGTGGGACCTGCTGGAGAAACCGGAATCGTCGCATGCTGCTCGCACCTTCGGCTCTCTGTCGATCTTCTTTGTGGTGGTGTCAGTCATCAACATGGTGCTCATCTCGTTGGACTTAGGGGAGGACTTTGGCGTGAGCGATGTTGGTATCGGTGCACCGCTGCTCTTCGATGCCCTGGAGTACGTGTGCGTGGTGTGGTTCACGGGCGAGCTGGCACTTCGGTTTCTCTGCGTCAGGGATAAGTGTCGCTTCAGTCGAAGTATTCCCAATGTGATCGACCTGCTGGCCATCCTGCCCTTCTACGTGACGCTGGCGGTGGAGAGCCTCCACGGAGGATCCACGGAGCTGGAGAACATGGGCCGCGTGGTGCAGGTCCTCCGACTCCTCAGGTCGCTCCGTATGTTGAAGCTGGGACGACACTCGACAGGTAAAGTGATGCTTTAGCGTTAAGTAGAAGTGCATTTGAGTTGTTTTGCGTCTTGGCTTTAAGGGTTAGAGGTTCGAGAACGTGTGGTGAGAGCATGTCATGCTTCATCGTGTTCATAATCCCCTTTCTTAAAAACGGTCTTTGTCAACGTTCTTCCAAAGCAAAAGACTCAAACGCAGCTTTGGGCTCACGTTTGAAATGTGTTCCTGTGGGAAAGTAGTGTTCAGCAGGGTGACGTACAAGGTAAGGCAGTAACACTAGTCACACTTATATCACAGCATAGGAAAACAAAAGAGCAGCGTTGTGTTGCAGAGATGTACAACGTCTCCGTGTGTTTCCAGAGCTGAACGTGCCGCATGTCCACATAAAGAACTTCTGAATCACGAGGAGAGAAAGATTGTGTTTGTCCTGAGTTTTAAAACCTGAAACATTCATTTATTCATTCATCTTCAGCCTCTTGTCCCTGTCGGGGTCACGGGGGGCTGGAGCCAATCCCAGCTGACATCGGGCGTGAGGCGGGGTCCACCCTGGACAGGACGCCAGTCTATCACAGGACACATAGAGACGAACAGAGACAGACAACCATTCACACCTACGGGTGATTTAGAGTCATCAATGAACCCAACACCTGCACGTCTTTGGACTGTGGGAGGAAACCGGAGAACCCGGAGAAAACACACATGTTAATTGTAATTTCCGTCACAGTTCCTACGCAGACTTTAGACTTTTCACAATATAAAGGTACGTGCCCTGTTAGGGGGTCGCCCCACTTTCCCAGCATTGCACGCTTCATGGGCGTTTTATTAGCAGTTATCAAATTCTCCTTAATGATCAATGACAAACAGACTTCACCCTCCTACAACCACTCCAGCGGATGGGATGAACGCTTCCCGTGGGTTGCCTGCTCCCCAAACAAGGTTTTTTTTAAGAAAACGAGTTAAAAAAAAGAATCAGATGTGGGTCATTTTCTAAAAATAGATGTCATTAAATAGATGTGAGATAAACTGGTCGTCTGAGCACGTGTCCCCGGCCTGTCAGGGGATTTCAAGTACACGATGTGGGCGGTCAGAGAGAGAAAACGAAATGGAAATTCTCCACGGTGAGAAGCCGCCGCCGCTGCTGCTGCTGCTGCTGCTGCTGCTGCTGCTGCTGCTGCTGCTGCTGCTGCGAGATTACAGCCGGGAGGTTTTCTGACGACGACAGAAGAAAATATTGATTCATATTTTGGCAAATTCCTTCAGTAGATGAAGGGATGAAAGAGAGAGAGAGAGGGAGTGTGTGTGTGTGATTATCTTTAGCTTTGATCTGGGTGATTCTGGGAAGGATGACGATCCCCAGACTCATGAATAATGATGAAAAACGTTCCAACGAGCCGTGTGTATGTTGAGAGTGGCTGTAAATATTCGCTCATGTTCATCCCAAAACACAAGACTTTTCACCGGTGATGCCAACTTGATGATGACTTGGTTTACAATAGAGGGGAATAGTAGAAAAAAGGCTAATACTTTAGGGCACGGGTGTCAAACTGATCCAGTAAAGGGCCGTGTGGCTTTGTTGGACCAGGTGTGTTCTTGCTTGGTTGGAATGAAAACCTGCAGCCACACGGCCCTTTACTGGATCACTTTGACACCCATGCTTTAGGGACTTGAACACCGGTCCCCCTGGTGAAAGTATTTTAGGACCCATCCACCACCCGGACCTTCCTCCCTGTGCAGATTTAAGCGCTCTTATACACCGACACTGATTTCCTTCTTTGCTCTGGACATAATTTCATTTCATCATCAGCCTCTTATCCTGGATCAGGTCGTGGGGGCAGCAGCTCCAGTAGGGACCCCAAACTAAAAATGACGAATAAATAAAGGTTTAATTGAAGAAGTTAGAGGGAAACTTTCACCACAGTGTGAGACACAGATGTTACTCACCTGTGCACTTTAGGTTGTGTGTATTGTGAAACTGAGATCTTGAAAATGACCACATACTTTGAGGATAACGATGACCTGGACGAATGAGAACATTCACAGGCACATACTTTTACATAATTTTATTTCAAAGTGACGTGAATCCAAAGAAAAGGTCAGAACGTGTGATTTATTCAGTTTTTTCAGCTCAAACATTTGAAAAGTGAACAAACTTCATCAACAGAGTAAAGAAGTAACAGACACGGTGTCAAAGAGCAAAGGGAACACGTGCAAACATGAACTCATCTCGACATTAGCGGCTGTATGTCTCATCTCATCTCATCTCATCTTCAGCCTCTTATCCGGGGTCAGGTCTCAGGGGCAGCAGCTTTAGCAGGGGACCCCAAACTTCCCTTTCCCGGGCCACATTAACCAGCTCTAACTGGGGGATCCTGAGGCGTTCCCAGACCAGTGTGGGGATCTAATCTCTCCAACTGGTCCTGGGTCTTCCCCGAGGCCTCTGGACATAATTTCTACAGTCATAAATACGTGGACTACACACAGATTACAGTGCTATACGTTTTGTAGGTATATGCACGGACAAACACCCTGATCCCTCATATTTGCTTAGCTTCTGAGTATCAAAAGGATTTACGGGTGAACTTGAACGCACCATAAATGCGCTACCACCAGGAGTATAAGTCTACCCATGGTATCTTCTGAAAAATACCCAGAAATGGAAAGTAAAGGCTTTGCCATGTGCTACTAAAATATTGTCCTGATTTCTGTCCAGGCCTCAAGTCTCTGGGTTTGACCATCGCTCAGTGCTACGAGGAGGTCGGCCTGCTGCTCCTCTTCCTCGGTGTTGGTATCTCCATCTTCTCCACGGTGGTCTACACTCTGGAGCACGACTTTCCAGCCACCACCTTCACCAGTGTGCCGGCCGCTTGGTGGTGGGCGACCACGTCCATGACCACGGTCGGCTACGGAGACGTCCGGCCCGACACGGCTGTGGGGAAAGTGCTGGCCTTCCTCTGCATCCTGTCCGGGATCCTGATCCTGGCGCTCCCCATCGCCATCATAAACGAGCGCTTTTCGGCGTGCTACTTCACCATGAAGGTGAAGGAGGCGGCCATGCGGCACAGTGAGATGCTGAAGAGGCTGGCCCGAGGCTCGGTGGGAGGGGCGGGGGAGGGAGGAGCGGGAGGAGGCGTGAACTTGAGGGATGCGTACGCCCGCAGCGTCTTGGAGATGTTGAGGCTGCACGGGCGAGAGAGGGTGAGCACCCGGAGCAGTGGGGGAGAAGAACTGTGGGGGTAGAGATTACATTCAGCCCAGTTCATGGCCGACAGGTCAACGATGGACCAATTTAAGAAATAAACTTCTTCCTTAACAAGAAAATAACAAGCAGATGAATCGATTAAGCTAAAATAATGAAAGGCAATTGTAAATATGTTGCAGGGGAAATGCTGCACAACATTTCCCTGTCTGTCTCTTCTACCAGAACCTTTAATATGAATCTTTCCTCAGTCCTGCTGGGATGTAAAATGTAGGTCAGTCGTCAGAAATGTATTCAGTAGGGAGTCTGTGACATTCCTTTCATGAGTCTTTGTGGTTTCACACTGTAAAATGTGACGGTAAGATCCATATTCTGAATAATTCATGTGGTTTTACATAGAAATAGAAACAGGGTAAAACCATAAAGCTGCTTGTTAGTGAGATTTAAAAGGTGTCCACGTTGGGTTCTCCTGTGACGTACAGTTCACTGCTTAGATTTGATGTTTGTGTGCGTCTTTGCAGAAGCACGTTTAACGAGCTACTGCAGAGGATGAAGAGAAGATGAAGATAATAGAAATCAAAACGTAGTGTAGTAATCATAACAGACCTGACACACCCGGTCAACGGCCGGACGTTGGTCCACATCGGGTCTGTAACCAGTGATTCGCATGGTTCTCATTGTCTCAGCAGATCCATCTGAACTCTGGTTTGGAGATCTTTGTGAAGGGGTGAAAATCCTGGTTGCTGATTGGACAAACCATCTGTCTATTGGGCCAAACCAACCAATCAAATCACTGAAGCGTATGACGTACGAAATGAGCGTTGAGGCAAATCAGCGAGGAGCTACTAGCAGTTAAGGCGAGTGTGAGGACGACATGAGTGACAAGCACTTCAAAACAACAATTGCAGCTCTTAAGGGCATCTCCCACTGTGAGTCCGTCCCGCGCCCCGTGCTTTAGGGTCCTTGTCCCCCCCTCCAGGCCCGTTTGTACTCACACTACCTGGGCCTCGGAGAATGCTTCTTGCTGCCTATACGTCATCACGTATACGTCAATCTAGTTCCTTTGACCAGTGTGAGTGCAACCGTACCGCGTCTAGGAGTGGCACGCTTGCCGTCCACGGCCCGTTTGGGACAGGTGGGCTTTAGTAAAGCACTTTTGCACATGTACGAGCACGAGCGTGCGCACGAGCACAAGCACAAGCACAAGCAGGAGGCCTACGGCTTTTCTGAGGTTATTTCCTGTGCGCCTGTTGGGACGTAGAAAAAAGAAGGAGGGATCATGCGCGGACATTTCAAACAATGGCGGTGAAAGGTTCACGTTGGTGTGATGCGGAGGTGGAGTGTTTACTGCAGATTTGGTCGATGAAAAGATTCAAAAACAGTCGACAAGACGCACAAAAACTCCGAGGTCTACGGAAAGATCTGGAAACAAAGCCACGCATCGCCATGACGTCATCAATGCGTGTGACGTGTTACGGCGTGATGACGTATAGGCAGCAAGAAGCATTCTCCGAGGCCCAGGTAGTGTGAGTACAAACGGGCCTGGAGGGGGGGACAAGGACCCTAAAGCACGGGGCATGGGACGGAGGCACAGTGGGAGGGCGCCCTAAGTGGTACATTTTAGACACAGTCGGCCTTCACCCCCTCTTTGATGTCATGTTGGTGCGTCTGGGCTTTAACGTGTAATTTGATTTGAGAATTTTAAACTCTTGATTCAGTGGAAATACCTTTTCCTGTGCGTCCGTTGTGTCCTCATCACATCCTCTCTCTTCTAGCGTACATTAGAAAGTGTTGTATAGAGGTCAGCATCGATCCCCACAGGCTGTTTCATGGTCCCAGTACCGTGGTGCTTCTGTGCTCTCTTGTGTAGTTGCTGTTTGCACGCTGTGACTCACTCATGCAATAAAGGACATTCTCCTGCAGGTCAGAGTGGTCTTTGCAAATATCACAGCGACGGCCCGAAGGCCTGAAGAGCAACACTGACCTGTGACCTGCTGCCACCGTGTTTCCTGCATTATCACAGGGTTGTTATGAGATGAGATAGACTTATATTGCTTTATCATCAGTGGCAGACTTGTTCTTGTCACTTAGGGGGTTGTTACGTTGACCTATAATCACTCAACTCTATGTTGTAAGAGTTAAATCATAACAGGAGTTATTTTAGGGCATGAGCAGCAAACAGGAAATCACAACCAAACCTGACCCGAGCCATAAACTTAGGCCAGAGTTCATTCATTCATTCATTCATCTTCAGCCTCTTGTCCCTGTCAGGATCACGGGGGGCTGGAGACGATCCCAGCTAACATCGGGCGTGAGGCGGGGGCCACCCTGGACAGGATGCCAGTCTATCACAGGACACATAGAGACGAACAGAGACAGACAACCATTCACACCTACGGGTGATTTAGAGTCATCAATGAACCCAACACCTGCACGTCTTTGGACTGTGGGAGGAAACCGGAGAACCCGGAGAAAACCCACGCAGACACGGGGACAACATGCAAACTCCACACAGAAGGGCCCCAGTCGGGATTCAAACCACTCTCGCTGTGAGGCGACAGTGCTAACCACCAGACCACTGTGTCGCCCACTCAGGCCAGAGTATTGAACTTATTAATTCCTATTTAACAATTTTAAATTAAATATTAAGAGGGAACAAACAATCTGCTCATGCTATGACCTTATTTAAAGGTACGGTCCTCGAAATGTAGGAACGGACTGTGGTCCACACAATGTCATTAACACGAGAACACACACACACACTCACACACACACACACTCACACATACACACACAGTAATGTCATGCTCTGCTGGACAGGGCTTGTTGAAGGTTTCTGCATCTTTAATGTAAATGGAAAGATGACCTGTCACACACACACACACACACACGCACACGCACACGCACACGCACACACACACACACACACACACACACACCTGTGCCTCGTTAACATCAATTTGTTCCCCAGTTGTAACAGACGAGTCTGACGACAGCTTCAGGTGCTTCTGTCGTGATCATCAGTGATGTTCTTCATCCGTTGAGCAGCTTCTCACTCTCGGCTGTTTGTCTTTGTGTCTTTGTGTGTTTGTAATTATATAACACAACCTTTTCATGTGCACGTTCACTCCTGGGGCAGCACGTTCTCTTCATCTCTGCTCCGCACTGAATACTAAATATTTTACCCTTTTTTGCTGCAGCAGCTGAGGCTCTGGAGCAGGTGTCTGTCAATCCAGATCTGAGGCACTGAGGAGTGTAAACCTGTCTTATTCTTTATGCTTTTAACTTTTTTTGTAGATAGACCTGATACTCAGGTTAGGCTTAGAGCATCCCCGCATTAACCCGCCATACCCAACACCAATGCCAGCGACATGAGACTGCAGACGACGACCACAGCAGGACGACTGTGCAACGTCCTGTGCAGAATGGTGAACCTGTCCATTTCTGTCGTCTCACCCGGAGCCTCCTGAGCAGGTTTGCATCGACTGATCCGACCTGCCTGGACTGGTGACTTTCTTTTTGTTTTATTTTATCTAGTGCATGCATGGTTATGTTAATTTTGTTCAAATGTGTGTTTGATTATCATTCTAAACTAAAAATCTGGTAACTGATGGCCTGGGGTTAAATATAGTTTAGGGAAAAGCAATGTGATGTTTAATAAAGTAAAGTAGAGGCAACAATCACGTGTTTGATTCAATACAGTTCTCCGACTACAAAACTGTGATGATGACAGTAAAACGGCTGCACGTCGGGGTCACCACTTTATGGTCGAACAATGTATTATATAAAATAGAAAGGTCTACAAGGAGTCCGCGGAGACGTCTCACAGCCATTAGGGGAATCTATTGAACCAAGGTTTAACACACTCATCACAGAGAGTTTCAAATTCCAAGTGTCTCTGAACAGAACTTCCCGTCTTATACTGAGGTTCACGTGCTGACGACGTTTACACGCCCCATCAGGTCTTTCCAATACACACTCATACATTTACCATCAGTAGGGTCTACTTTGTGTCCAGACGTCATCACGCCCAAATCAACCTTCAAATCAACCTTTATTTATTTGGCGCTTTTCATACGGAAAAGTATCGCAAAGTGCCTCACAGAGATGTACAGAAAAAGAGAACCCAACCCTCCCACCCCCACAGTCACGCACAGAGACACAAATATGTATACGTTCATACACACACACACACAGCCACGCTGACACACTGACACACAGACACACACGCTCACACCTACACAAACACGAGCTGTCACTACAGAGACATGGCCGGGCAGCGAGACCGGAGGTACAGAGGAGGCTAGAGGAAGCTACCTTTGGGGGGGGGGCAACCACACTGGGAGAGATCCCAGTCCAAGGTCACAGGGAGCACCGCCACAGAGACCCCCCCAACCCGGGCAGACAGGAGCCTCCGCACCAAGGTGCAGAGCCCTCTAGTCGCCCGGGCCGGAACAGAACCCCCCACGGCCAGACCAGAGACCACTCCCAGTCCTTTAGGCCCCCTGAGGAAACACTGGAGATAGAATACAGTTCTATTATTCTCTAAACAGAATCTGTGCTTGTCAGACCTGTGTCCCCAGCACACTGGGACCTGGTCCTGTTATTCACTTTCTCAGTCATGTTTTCTTCCACACAGAGCGTCGGTAAAACAGAACAGTTCAACTGTCTAAGGAAATCTGATAAATCTGACTCGTCCCCTGTTTCCTGTCTGGTTTTAAACGTCAGTACCGTGACGCGTGTCCGAGACTCTTTAACAGACCGAGTGTTTGTGATGATCAGAGTCTCTTCCTGTCATAACAGTTTACCTTGGAGCTGTTTCCTGCTCCGGCCGAGCCGCTCTGATGAAAGTCCGCCGTAACGAAACGCAGACCCTTCGACTGGAGCGACCTCGGCTCAGATCTGCAAACGTCACACATCAGTCGGCTCAGCTTGTTTTTACCTTTTATCATCTTTAAAATTACGGTTAACAGCAAATACTAACGCACGTGAGGTCAGATGGACCTGGAAACAGTGAAAATGTAACTTTCATAGCAAATGTAAAAGGATTCTCGGTGTCAATCAATGCAAATGTTTAACTGCATGACCGTCCAAGTTAACGTGCAATTAACTGCACATTAATTGCACATTATATTATCTGATTATTAAAGTTTTACAGACTCTTGTCAACCAACACGAAGGTGGACAAATATGCTTTGCATCTATTTTTGGTCATTTTGAGTCCTCTTGTATCTATTTATTAATGTTATGTGGTTGTTTTGGTTGATTTGTGTCTATTTTCAGTCATTTAGCATCTTTGAGATTATTTTTTGTTTCTTTCAGTAACATTTTGTGAGTCAGGACCAAGCCCCGCCCCCAGCTTCCTGTTTGATCCAATCAGGAAGCTCCAAAAGCGTCAGTTCTCTGAGTGTCCACTAGGGGCAGGTTTCATGGGAAAGGTGGGCTTTTGTAGAGCGTGTTTGCACGTGTACGAGCACGAGCGTGTGCACGTATACGAGCACGAGGCCTACGGCGGCTCTGAGGTCATTTCCTGTGCGCCTGTTGGGACGTAGAAAAAAGAAGGAGGGACCATGCGCGGACATTTCAAACAATGGCGGAGAAAGGTTCACGTTGGTGTGATGCGGAGGTGGAGTGTTTACTGCAGATTTGGTCGATGAAAAGATTCAAAAACAGTCGACAAGACGCACAAAAACTCCGAGGTCTACGGAAAGATCTGGAAACAAAGCCACGCATCGCCATGACGTCATCAATGCGTGTGACGTGTTACGGCGTGATGACGTATAGGCAGCAAGAAGCATTCTCCGAGGCCCAGGTAGTGTGAGTACAAACGGGCCTGGAGGGGGGGACAAGGACCCTAAAGCACGGGCCACGGGACGGACGCACAGTGGGAGCGTCCCCAGGTCCCCCTGAGCCCTCCTGGCTCCGTGGTCCCTGCCTGCAGGTGTTTCCCGTCTCCGTCCTCTCTGCTGGGACTCTGTCTGCTCTGCTTTTAATGCAAAAGGACCACAGAGAGGACTTGAACCTTCGGATGTCCAGTGCAGACAAACACGTAGAGCTACAAATGAGGCCATGTGCTAATGTTGCATCACATTAAGAACATATTACGTGACGTCAACAGCTCGGCCTAATCTACATGTTTCCTTATTCACACGTGAGCCGCTCAGAAATAATGAAGCCACCGGAGACGAGTGGAGGGGTCGGCCCGTCGTCTGCGCGGCTCGCTCCTGCTCCTCCTCGTTAGCCCAGATGGGTTCGCCGAGATTACATCGGAGGAGGGTGGAGGTCGTTCCAAGGACGAGGCTGCAGCTGTGACGGGGCGGTGAGGAGGAAACGAGGCCAGGATCGAACCGTCCTGTGTCCTCAGGACGTTCGTGTTTGCAGACTCAGAGACAGTGAAGAAGCTTCTGCACCATCACTGAACAAACCCGTATTTACCACTGTTGCTGGTATTTGACAGAAATATCACACAGGACATTGTTTAAAACTCTAATATTTAACTTTTCCGCATTAAAATGTAGAGAAACGACTCCTGTGTTACAAATGTAGCTGAATCATATTAAACCAAATGTTTCTGGAAATGTGCAAACCAGAGAAACCTGTCGTTTTATTCAAGTCAAAAGTTCAAAAGTTTGTTTTACTTCAAATCAAACATTCATTCATTCATTCATCTTCAACCGCTTATCCCGGGGTCGGGGCCACGGGGGGCTGGAGCCGATCCCAGCTGACATCGGGCGTGAGGCGGGGTCCACCCTGGACAGGACGCCAGTCTATCACAGGACACATAGAGACGAACAGAGACAGACAACCATTCACACCTACGGGTGATTTAGAGTCATCAATGAACCGAACACCTGCACGTCTTTGGACTGTGGGAGGAAACAGGAGAACCCGGAGAAAACCCACGCAGACACGGGGACAACATGCAGACTCCACACAGAAGGGCCCCAGCCGGGATTCAAACCAGGAACCCTCTCGCTGTGAGGCGACAGTGTAGCAAAGGGAACACCTGTAATCTTGGAGTTCAAGGTGATTTTAATGTGAAGTTAAAGATGCGTCACATGCTACGTCCACGGCCCAGCGCCTTTCACTGCAGGTGCTAACCTGGAGTTTCAGACATGTGCTGTCGGTACGCTCACCGTACGCTCACCGCACGCTCACCATACGCTCAACGTACGCTCACCGTGGGTAAATGGTGAATGCACTTGTACTTATAAAGCACCTTTCTGGTCTTCTGACTACTCAAGGCGCTTTCACAGTGTCTGTCACATTCACCCGTTCACACTACTTTTTGTGGTGGTTTTGCATCTATTTTTAGTCATTTTGCATCTATTTTTACTCATTTTGCATCTTTTTGTGGTGGTTTTGCATCTATTTTTAGTCATTTTGCATCTATTTTTACTCATTTTGCATCTTTTTGTGGTGGTTTTGCATCTATTTTTAGTCATTTTGCATCTTTTTGTGGTGGTTTTGCATCTATTTTTAGTCATTTCGCATCTTTTTGTGCTGGTTTTGCATCTATTTTTAGTCATTTTGCATCTTTTTGTGGTACCATCTAATCCAGGGGTGGGTACCTCCAGTCCTGCAGAGCCACTGTCCTGCATGTTTCAGGTTCCTCTCTCCTCCAACACACCTGAGTCTCTTGCTCTGCTCGTTATCAAGCAGCTGAAGCTCGTCACAGTTTGATTCTTGTTAGACTCAGGTGTGTTAGAGCAGGGAGGAACCTAAAACATGCAGGACAGTGGCTCTCCAGGTGTGCCCACCCCTGATCTAATCTAATCATTTACACACCCACACGCAGCAAGGGAGCAATTCAGGGTTCGGTGTCTGGGGATCGAACCACTAATCTCTCGAATGGAGATGGAACGACCTACTCTGCCACTGAGCCACATGAATGTATCCTGTCTGATCAGCGTCTGAACGCAGATGAAAACGTCTTAACTCCATCAGTGAAGCAGCTGGAGACCCTGTTCATGTGTGGGAGTCACAGAGCCGGAGGAATATTCTCTCTCTCTCTCTCTCTCTCTCTCTCTCTCCCTCTCTCTCTCTCTCTCCGTCTCTCCCTCTCTCTCTCTCTCTCTCTCTCTCTCTCACATCTTCAGTCTTAATTTAGCTTCCACAAATCCCTTTTTTGTTTTCCTGTTGGGGTGTTTTTTATAATCTTGCATTTAATGTGATTACTGATCGACAGCAGTTCGGTCTTTTAATTCTGAGCTCTGTTTCCTGCAGTGACGCTTTTCAAACTGCAAAAAACCAAGGGTGCCCTCCCACTGTGCCTCCGTCCCGTGCCCCGTGCTTTAGGGTCCTTGTCCCCCCCTCCAGGCCCGTTTGTACTCACACTACCTGGGCCTCGGAGAATGCTTCTTGCTGCCTATACGTCATCACGCCGTAACACGTCACACGCATTGATGGGGCACGGGACAGAGGCACAGTGGGAGTACGCCCTAAAGTAAAGTGATTTAAGTTTCTGTTTGACGGTGGGTTAAAAGTGCCTTCAGTAATTGAGTCCTTATTCCAACGCAGCGTTTCCACCCGAGGCATCGAGGACGCTCTTACCCGGCCATTTCCAAACTCGGTGACGGACGCCACCCTGGAATGCACCTGATTTGATGAACGTGCTCTCTGACCCTGAATAAGCGTCTACATACGCTTATTCAGGGTCAGGGTTAGGGTCAGGGGGTTGTGTTAGGCTCAGGGGTCAGGCTCAGGCTCAGGGTTAGGGTCCGGGTCAGGGGTTTGTGTTAGGGTTTACATACGCTTATTTGGGAATTCGGCGAGAACCGGAAATGTAAACAAACCAGGCGTTTCACTTTCTCAGCGCACACGTCGGGGGAGGAGGGAGCGTCAGAGGTCAGGCGGGGGGAGAGCGCGGGACTTTGGAGGGAGCAGGAGCTTCAGATTTAAAGTATCTTTAAAGTTTACAGTCACGGCTGAAAATGACAACAGAGGCAATAATAATAATAATAATAAAGATCTTTGATCAACCTGCAGCTGTCCACCAGGAAGTGACTTACACAATATTATCTACACTCTGCGTGTTTATTGTTTATATGTCACATTCTGTCACATTTCACTCTTGAAACGCATGTTCTGAAGTCTTGAATGTGGAGGATTCAGGTGAACTGAAGTTTGGATCGGACGTGTGGAGGTGGAGCGCTCAGCCTGACCTCCATCGCCGTCTGCAGCTGCACCGTGCCGTGGCCTCTGGGTCCTGGCGTCATGCCGCCCTCTGGTGGACTCACACAGTCCTCACACTGCACAGCTTCTTATGTGAACATCAGTAATGTTGTGCTGTCTCATCAGGTTACAGCCAGTGTTGTGTGTGTTGTGTTTACTCTGGTCTGAATGCTGCCACCTGGTGGTGTCCTGGAGGCCACAACAGCACAGGACTACACTTCACACAGTCCATCTTCATCCGCGTGTCCCTGTCGGGGTCGTGGGGGTCTGGAGCTGATCCCAGCTGACATTGGGGCGTAAGGCGGGGTCCACCCTGGAGAACCTGGAGAAAACCCACGCAGACACGGGGAGAACATGCTCCCCGTGTCTGGTTCGAATCAGCCATGATTCGAACCAGCAATCCTCTTGCTGTGAGGCGACAGTGCTACCCACCACTGCACCGTGCCGCCCACACTTCTCACAGTGCTCCAGTTTATTAAACAGGAGACAGGTGTGGGCACAATGGGGGTTGGAAAGACACAGACGAGACACAGTTCTCAAACGTTAGTATGACTGTTTATCTGAAGCTGAGAGCCTGAGTTTGTTCATCCTTTTGTCTTCTTTGTTTTGATTTGGATTGTCGTAAAGGCCCCGTTCTCTTTGTTGAGTGTATCAGTAGAGATCAGAGGTGGGGAACCCTGATCCTGCATGTTTCAGGTTCCTCTCTGCACCAGCACAACTGAGTCTGATGCTCTGCTCGTTATCAAGCAGCTGAAGCTCGTCAGGGGTTTAATCATCGTCAGACTCAGGTGTGTTAGAGCGCACTGACACTGTCCCTCCGTACTGATCCGTTAGAGCAGGGAGGACCCTAACACCTGCAGGACGGGGGCCCTCCAGGAGCAGGGAGGAACGTAAAACATGCAGGACGGGGGCCCTCCAGGAGCAGGGAGGAACCTAAAACCTGCAGGACGGGGGCCCTCCAGGAGCAGGGAGGAACCTATAACCTGCAGGACGGGACGGGGGCCCTCCAGGGAACTTCAGTCCAGCCTGACGAGAAACCAATTTAACGCAAACGTGAGTAAACAGAACACTCAAAAGATAACGTGTCCGATTCAAAGCGTCGTCAGTGATGATGTGTCGAGGCTTTGAAGCGTGCGTCGAGTAGCGCGTATGGAGGCTTGTGTCGATGACGTATGTGGTGATGTACGTAGGGCGGCCGGTGGCACAGTGGTTAGACCAGGGGTGGGCAATTCCGGTCCTGGAGAGCCACTGTCCTGCAGGTTTTAGGTTCCTATCTGCTCCTGGAGGGCCCCCGCCCTGCTCTAGCGGATCAGTACGGATGGACAGTGTGCGTGCGCTCTAACACACCTGAGTGACGATGATTAAACCCCTGACGAGCTTCAGCTGCTTGAACGAGCGAGCAGAGCATCAGACTCAGGTGTGTTGGTGCAGAGAGGAACCTAAAACATGCAGGACAGAGGCTCCAGGACCAGAATGCAGCCCCCAAAATGTGAATTGGAAATGTCTTTTCTTCTTTAGTTTGCATTTTTTAGCTGCTGCGACTTAAACTCTGGAAAATACGGCCTATTATCCCCGAGACCCGACCCCGGATAAGAGGGTGGAGATGAGATGAGATGTTGATATGATGAGTTTCTACCAAGTTGTGATTCATGGTGGACTGTTATTAGAGTAACATACGGGCAAAACAAACAAACATAAACCCTTTGTTGCCTCCAGAGGCTGAGGACCACTGATAACACATCTGGTTCCCAGGCTCACGGTCGTGACGGTCGTCGATCACTCAGTAGACTCTTTATTCTCGCTGTCGTTCGTGCTGCTGCTCTGTGAACGAATGCTTCTTCCTCCTGGTCAGAGAGAAAGAAGCTCACACACAACTCCACAGTCGCAGCGTTTCTATTTTTATCTTCCATCCGTACTCGGCCCGCGTCAGGGCCTCAGTGGAGCTGCGTGGGAACAAAGCTGCCGCCCACAAACGGACGCTCATTGACACTCAGAGTGTCTCTGTCTCGGGTTCAGACACCGCGCCGACTTAACTCAAGCCGCCCACTGCACTTTCACTTCCCACAGGTAGAGGAAGGCTTTGAACGTGCCTCTGCACACGGCTCTCCACAGGAACTCAGGCTACGTTCACACCGCAGAGTCCAGCACAGGTCCCAGTGACTCTGACATTCATTTAATCAGAATTAGTCCACTTTTAAATGTGCTACTGAATCTGAACAGCCAGGTCCCATTTAATGAGACTTTGGGCGCACTCCCACTGTTCCTCCGTACCGTGCCCGGCTAAAGTCTGGTTCCTTTGACCAGTGTGAGTGCAACCGTACCGCGTCTAGGAGCGGCACGCTTGCCGTCCACACCCCGTTTGGGAGAGGTGGGCTTTAGTAAAGCACGTTTGCACGTGTACGAGCACGAGGCCTACGGCGGTTCTGAGGTCATTTCCTGTGCGCCTGTTGGGACGTAGAAAAAAGAAGGAGGGACCATGCGCGGACATTTCAAACAATGGCGGTGAAGGGTTCACGTTGGTGTGATGTGGAGGTGGAGTGTTTACTGCAGATTTGGTCGATGAAAAGATTCAAAAACAGTCGACAAGACGCACAAAAACTCCGAGGTCTACGGAAAGATCTGGAAACAAAGCCACGCATCGCCATGACGTCATCAACGCGTGTGACGTGTTACGGCGTGATGACGTATAGGCAGCAAGAAGCATTCTCCGAGGCCCAGGTAGTGTGAGTACAAACGGGCCTGGAGGGGGGGACAAGGACCCTAAAGCACGGGGCACGGGACGGAGGCACAGTGGGAGGGCGCCCTTTGGACGGCAGTGAAGCCGGAGCCAGTGGAGGGAGAGGGACGTGAAGCCTCGTTAGTGTTTGTGGGGACTTGAACGCTCACACACTCTTTTTAGCATTAAACCATAAAGTCCTACAACACCGGGCGCCGTTGCCACGTTCGCCTCCGTAAACACTGTTGTGGTGTGATGTCATCAATGATCGCCTGAGCGTGCGCGTCACTTCAGGAGCGTGAGTGCGGAGTGAACAGAGCCCCTGACGTTTCTTTACTTTGGGCTCCGGCTCCTTTAAATCTTCCTTAAGTGATTTAAAACCTCAGTCATTCATTTTAAGGACAAACAGGAGGAAAAACATTTACTTAAACTTATTATGATTTTCTTACATCAGCTGATTTCATTTAGAAAAAAAAACATGTTATTTGCAGAGATCGAACCATTAGAGTGAAATTCGGGGGTAAAATCGTCCCAGGGTCTTTTTTTTGGGCACTGACACGAATCAACTAAGTCATGGAGACCAATGTTTCATCTCTCTGTGGTCGTTTTCTGTCTCTACAGTCATTTTTTGACTCTGTGTGATCATTTTACCTCCATTTCTAGTTTATTTATATCATTTAAAGTTGTTTTGAGTGTCTTTGGATCTATTTCTCGTATTTGTTTTGTCTCTTTTTGGTCGTTTTGTGCATATTTGTGATCATTTTACCTCCATTTGTAGTTGTTTTGTCTGTCTTTGTAATTGTTTTCTACCCGTTTTTAGTATTTTTTCGTCTCTTTTTGTGCATCTTTGAGATCATTTAGCATCTCTGTGATCAGTTTGTGTTTTATTCAGCAACTCTTCACATTGCGGTGTTCTCTGGTTCCGTTAACAGTAACAAATAAATATCACTGATGCAGTAAATATATATAAATGTAATTATTATTTTGGTGTGTGTGTGTGTGTGTGTGTGTGTGTGTGTGTGTGTGTGTGTGTGTTCCGTCTCGACCTGTGATCTCAGTCTGAACGAGGATCTGTTTTTGTCGTGATCACCTGGGGGGTCAAACGTCCACCCGGAACCTGAGGTCAGCGGCTCCGTCAACTCCATCTGCTGCTGCTCTGACACACACACACACACACACACACACATATATAAACACACACACACACACACACATTTATAAACACACATACACACATACAGTAGCAGAGCAGCGACAGCAGAGGGAGCCTCCATGAACCATGTGTGGAACCTCCACCGGCGGCCGGCTCCTGAGCAAAACATGTTTTTCCCCGCCGGTGTCATGGCTGCCGGCCCGCTGTGATCCAGCACAGGGGGGGGGAGGGGGTATTTATAGCCTGATAATGAGCGTGTGTCCTTCAAGACCACGTCGTCCACACACACACACACACTCCCTCTCAGGCCCAGAGGAAGCAGCGGGGACACGCGTCTCCGTACGTGGGACAAACAAAGTGAGAGAGGGCTGCAATAAAACTCTAGAGGAGGGTTTGGAAAAACAAAATTGAGTTTATTAAGACAACAACAAAAAAGGCCCTGAATACTCAGGAACGTTATCAGATGCTTCGTTACGAAGCGGTCGAGCTGATTTTTCTTTACACAGAGAAGAAACAAATACAAAAGAACCCAACAGAGCCGCCCGTAGGAGTTCTACAGGAGGCCAAAGCACCGCGGAGGCTTTCCCCCTCCGTTAGCAAACAAACAGTGACGCGTCCCCCGGCGCCCCGCGGGAGAACGGCGTGCATTCTCCGCTTCTCTAGCACGTGTGTGACGCCCGTGTTCCCCTTTGACAAGAAAAAGATCTAGAGGAGAAATGTGGAGCTGCCGTTTGAATGAGGTGTGTGCTGTCCTGGAGCTAAACCAGCGTAACCAGTGCTAACGTTAGCGTTAGCGAGGCTCGTGTCACTCAGCGTGTTTCCCTGCAGTTTAAAAACCTGATTAGATTCAAGTTCAAGTCAATCACCATGGAAACAGCCCCCCCGGGTCAAATCAGAGTCCCCGTCCCCCGATTAACAGACCCAGAGAACACCTTCAGGTCCTAATTCTTCCCCGTGGAAACGGCGTGAAGCGTTCGGTTTGATCGGATGTTTCCCTGCGGTTTAAAACCTGATTGTATCCGGGTTACGGTCGTACTCCGGTTTCTCAAACACCACGTAAACACCGCGTAAACACCGTACCCTGGGTAAAACAACCGGAGTTATCTTGCGTGTAAACACTTCACCTGGTTTATTATCGGGTTTCTCGTCTGCGCGTGCTCCCCTCTCCGCTGCAGTGGCTTTAGAGCCGGACAACAGAGTAAACCAGGAAGCAACGGCGCCCAAAACAACAACAATAGAGCGTTCCCTTTAAACCCAGGGAGGACTTCACCATGGCAACCAGCATCACTACCAAGAAGAGCCGTTTGTGTCCTGGTTGTGTCCAAAAGTCGGCCATTTTGCCCACACTGGTGATTGTGACAAAGGTGAAGGTGGAAATAAAGGCGGTGTGTGTGTGTGTGTGTGTGTGTGTGTGTGTGTGTGTGTGTGTGTGTGTGTGTGTGTGTGTGTGTGTGTGTGTGTGTGTGTGTGTGTGTGTGTGTGTGTGTGTGTGTGTGTGTGTGTGTGTGTGTGTGTGTGTGTACCGGAGGAAGAGTTAGTCCCTCATTTCACAGTTCAACCCCCGCACATGGACACCAGGGACCTTCAGTCAGCTGGTTGTTCCCTGAACCGGGGGAAGAACGCTTTAGGGAACTGATGGAAACACGCTGAGTGATGTGTGTGTGTGTGTGTGTGTGTGTGTGTGTGTGTGTGTGTGTGTGTGTGCGTGAACCGGTGACACGAGCGAGTTAAAGAACAACCTGAAATGAAAATCAGGAGGGGGGGGGGGCTTCCTTCCTCCCTCCTCTCTTGACACCCAGCAATAGATTGTAAACAAAATGGACTTCTCGCCCACCCAACCCCCCCCCCCCCCTTACCCTGGTCTGCCACAGCAGCAGCGGCAGGGACAACCCCCCCCCCCCCACGAGAGCAGATCCCAGGGTGCAGTGGTAAATAAGAAATGAATAAGCTCTGACTTCCTGCTGCTCACCGTGACTCAAGCACTCCTCAACACAGCCCATTGTTCATGTTCACACACACACACCGAGACAGACACACACACACATACACACACACACACATGGGTCACATTAGCCTTTATAAAAAATAAAAAAGGGGCTAATAAACGTCCTGTCCCGGTGTGGAGAAGGTCGGAACAATGTGTCTCCGAGCGTCTGACGCACACATACACGCGCACACGTACACACACACACACCCCCGGTGAAATTAGAAAAACGCTACCAGTCTGTGAGATTTGACCCAAAACAGTCTCGGGTCTGTGTGTCCATCCTGGGGGGGGGGGGGCACACGTTCCTTCACCCCCCCACCACCCCCCAGGTCCGTCACGCGCCATCAGCACGCCACATTGTCCGTCTTCTTGGGGAAATCCGCACAGTCCGCGGCGGAGAACTGCAGCCGCCTCACGGCCTCTTTGATCAGGTTACCGGACAGGATGAGCTCCTGCAGCAGCCGGTGCGGCTCGTCCTCGTCCACGTCGATCCTCTTTTTGTGCCACGGTCTGATGATGCGTTGGTCCCACTGCTGCTCGCCGTTAGATCCGGGCACGTTGTACGGGCTCGCCCTGCTGCTCCTCCCCCGGTGTCCCCGGAGCCGCATGCAGCAGCTGCCGCGGCGTTTCTGCGCTCCTCCCGGGGCTACCGCCGCCGCCGCGCCGCCGCCGGTGATGGTCGCCGCCGGTTTCACCCCTCCGCCGCCGGTGGTGGTGTTAGTTGTGTTCCCGTGCAGACAGGACACGGACACGGACACGGTCTTCTGGTGGAGTCCGCCGCCGCCGCCGTGGTTGTTGTTGTTGTGCAGCTGCAGCGCTTCGCCGATCTTCGTCACCAGCGCGTCCACCTCTTTGGAGCCGACGGTGACGGACTGCTCCAGGAAGATGTAGTTCTCCTTCCGACACGGCATCCTGGTGTCAGAGTGTGTGAGAGAGAGTGTGTCTGAGTGTGTGTGAGAGAGTGTGTTCGGGCTTGTTGTTGTCCGTGTGTGACTGGAGCCGCCCGGGCCGCTCCTCGCTCTCTCCACGCCGCTCCGCTCGCACCAACAGCTCCGCTTGGTTTGTAAACAATGGATGACGCGTCCTGGACTCTACCAACTCCCCTTCGAGGGGGAGGGGTGTTTTTTAAAAATCCAAACTAAAGTACAGGGTTAAACAAGACTCGCGTAATGAATGATTCGTCTGACACTTTTATAAAAATACAGAATAATTCGCGTAATCGCGGCGCGTAAAGTGAGCCCGCACGCGCTTAAATGGCGTGTTTTTGTGGCACAGCGGGTCCGTGTTGTGTCCCCCCCGCATTGGTCTGCTCCTCCCTTCAAATGGACATTACATAAGTGCCAACTGTCTGCTGCTGCTGTCTGTCCGGGACAAACAAAGAGCCGCTGTTACGGGACACGGTTCACGTTGAATCCGTTTCACGCCCAAACTCTCTGATTTGGGTTCGGGCACGTGTGTGAACGGGCCACAGCGGAACCGAGCACCGAACCCGGGGCTGCACCGACTTCTGCAGGAACGGCATCCATGTGCAAATGTGCAAATGTACTTTATCAAAGGCTTTATTTTAAAAGCTGCTGATACAGAAACACGTGTCCCAATAAGCATAACAGCTGTAAATCAAACACATTTAATAATAATAATAATAATAATAATAATAATAATAATGATGCTTTGTTTTTGGATGGTGCACGTGGGTGAACATCAATATTTACACATCTCTGTAAACGTGCAGGATTACAGGAAAGCTGCCAATTTGCATCGTAATCCCTACAAAATAAATAGAGAAATATAAATAGAAGAGAAAGCAAATAAATAGATAACATACAAAGAAGAGACACAGCACAACACATCCCGTAGTCAGGACCCCAGAGCCACACAGGATATAAACAATGACATAAACAGTGATATTCTATTGGTTCAAGTCCAGTTAATGGTTAAACTTTAATTTTATTTGAGCCGTTGTTCTTTAAAATGAAGAACATGTGGAAACGGTCACAGACTTGAGTTCACCAGGGTCATAAAGATATTAACATGTGTCCCTGATGGCAAAATAATCTGCTGTAACACACGTAAAAGAACACGTCTTTGTCCAAACACACACTTTAAATCACACGTTTAAGACACACCAGCGTTTACTGAGCACACATGATGTAATAACATCCTGCATCCACGGCTGCACACCCAAACCAGGCTGTGAATACGTCTTACAACATGGATGCAGTTAAATTAGCTGAGTGTGAGAACGTGTGTGTGTGTGTGTGTGTGTGTGTGTGTGTGTGTGTGTGTGTGTGTGTGTGGCAGATCCTGGCATCCAGAGTGTACACACTGACAATAGGAGTGGAGGCGGGGTGTGTGTGTGTGTGTGTGTGTGTCTGCGGGGGAACACGGTGTACATTTCTGTTTCTGAGAAACAGCAGCCGGGCTAAACCTGATGCTCCAGTCAAAGACAGAGCCCTCATGACCATACAAGGAGCTACTATCACCGCCACCACGTGCTACACCAGCCAATCACAGGCCCCGGCTGAGGCTTCCTGTGTGTGTGTCAGTGGCAGCAGCGGTCCAGTCAGACTGAATCCACTGAGGTTGTGGCAGTTGGGAGTGAAACCAACATGTGAAACTGAGATAAACTGTCATCACTTCCTGAAGCAGAGAGCAAACAGCACTGAGGGCACTTGAATCCTGCTCCAAGTCAACAGACGCCCTTTACAGCACACGCCCAACGCATATTTATGTGTGTACCAAACGCACGCTGTGGTGTTTTTGTCAGTACGTTCACGGCCCTGTGGAGGTGTTTCACACAGCAGGGGTGTGTGTGGCATCGCTCTCGAGTGTTGAAAGTGCAGAATAAAGATTGAATTAATAAATCAAACTTAATTTCATACATGTGTTCACAACGCCACATAGGTGACCAGTGAGGAGTGAAGTCACTGTTTAAAGTAACTAGTTACATTTAAAGATTACTGCCGGTGTGTTTCCATTAGGGTTGATACCCGGAATGAGGCGGGTCCATCTCGCTGAAACGCTCAACGTATTTGGCCGAACACTTGGCCCAGTCGATCCAAAATATTCACTCATCTTCAGCCTCTTGTCCCTGTCGGGGTCACGGGGGCTGGAGCCGATCCCAGCTGACATCGGCGTGAGGCGGGGTCGACCCTGAACAGGACGCCAGTCTATCACAGGACACATAGAGACGAACAGAGACAGACAACCATTCACACCTACGGGTGATTTAGAGTCATCAATGAACCCAACACCTGCACGTCTTTGGACTGTGGGATTCAAACCTGGAACCCTCTCGCTGTGAGGTGACAGTACTAACCACCACATCACCGTGTCGCCCTTGATCCCAAATATGAATTTGATTATTTAAAGGAACTAGTCATTTAAACAATACGCAGTAGTTTAAAGTGTGTCGGCCAACAGGGGCCCCCGGCTGCTCGGAGGCTCGACTGAATGCGTCGCTTTGTTCTTGTGCATTTTGTCCAACTGCCTTGGACCCTTTGCCACATTTTTCTAACACGTCCGTCGTTGGGAACAGACGCATATATGTTGACGTCAGGGCTGCCTTTTATGGTCGTGCTCGTACATTTGCAATTGCGCCGAAGCCCACCTCTCTGAACCGGGCCAGGGCCAGGAAGAACTAGACTTTAGAGAACAATAACAACAATGCAACATTCACAGTAGGGTTGCAGAGTGTGAGTGCGTTCTTAGAGTACTTTTGCAATCAGCAACATTCATTTGGTGATTGCACCTTGCAAACAGCTAGCAAGCTATTAGCAAGTGCAGGCGTTAGCTGGTAGGTTTAGGAAAACTGCCAATTTTTGACAAACACTAAAAACGTCCCTCTTTAGCACTTAGCTTAGCGCCATTGAAACGACAGCCACGTAGCGCTCCGCCTTCTTCTTCTGAAAGACGCTGACGCCCAAATGCTAAAATGGTCGTCCACAAACCAATGGGTGTCTTCTCTGTTTATCATCATAATTATTATTTACAGTACATAATCGTGACCACAGAACATCAGCTTTGATTCGGTGCAAAAACAGAAGAAAAGTCACAAAACAGTCGTAGAGTTCAGTGGTAGCAGCTCAACAGCTCCACCAATCAGAGGCGTCACTGTTCTGTTTATGGATTATGTTAAATTCTCCCTGACATCACAAATAAAAACAAGACCGATGTCATGCAGGCTTGTGACTCTCCCTTTGAGACATGGCTCATAATCCAAATATATTTTCATGATATTTATCTGCTTGTGTTTTAATGCTACATATAGTGAATAAGTAAAAATAAAACCAGGACTAAAATCATAAATATGTGATTAAGAAATCTGCCAAATCCACTTCACGCTGTCCAAGATGATGCAGAACTCCCTGTGAGTCGGTCGAGTCATGTTTTAAACAGCCCTCCTCACTTCCTCCGGTGGATACGCACGTGTCTCTACACCGAACAGTGGGTCCACAGCACCAGGAAGCCAGCTGGCAGAAAAACAGGTCATGCACTTCCTCTGTCTTTCATGTTTTCCTGTACGTGAGTCAGCCGTGGTAGTAAACAGCCCTGCAGATACAATTCCTGTTCCTCTGCCGCTCTGACAGGTTCCCTGAACTCACCGTCGCAACAGGAACACTGTGTGTGACCTCATCCTCTCTCTGTGTTTGTGTGTGTGTGAGACCTTCTCTAATCCGCCAGTGTGGGAGAAAAACATCAGAGGAGATTAATAAAACTCATACTGTGGGTCAGGCTCGGTGCCCGGCTGCATAAAACCGCTCAGGCCTCAGGGAAACGTGCTGTAAATGTTGTAAAAACCTTCATCTAAACACACAGACAGTTTAAAAACCTGATTGTCTCTGGGTTACGGTCATACTCCGGTTTCTCAAACACCACGTAAACACCACGTAAACACCGTACCATGGGTAAAAACAACAGGAGTTCTCTTGCATGTAAACTCTCCACCTGGTTTATTATCATGTTTCCCGTCTGCACACGCTCCCCACTCCACTGCAGTGGCTTTAGACCCCGAAACAGAAGAAACCAGGAAGCAACGGCGCCCAAAACAACGTGAAAACAACAACAATAGAGCGTTCCCTTTAAACCCAGGGAGGACGTCACCATGGCAACTACCATCACTACCAAGAAGAGGCGTTTGTGTCCTGGTTGTGACGAAAAGAGAGCTGAGGAAGGCAAAGCTCTGGATCTACCCTCAGTCCTGGTTCCTACCCTCACCTGTGGTCATGAAAGCTGGGTCAGGACCCAAAGAACCAGGTCCAGGTCAGGACCCAAAGAACCAGGTCCAGGTCCAAGCGTCTGAAATGTGTTTCCTCAGGAGGGGGGCTGGAGTCTCCCTTAGAGAGAGGGGGAGAAGTTCAGCATCCGTGAGGAACTCGGAGTAGAGCCGCTGCTCCTTTGCGTTGAAAGGAGCCAGTTGAGGTGGTTCAGGATCATCTGGTCTGGATGAACCCTGGGCGCCTCCCTAGGGAGCTGTTCCAGGCACGTCCAGCTGGGAGGAGGCCTCGGGGAAGACCCAGGACCAGGTGGAGAGATTAGATCTCCACACTGGCCTGGGAACGCCTCAGGATCCCCCAGTTAGAGCTGGTTAATGTGGCCCGGGAAAGGGAAGTTTGGGGTCCCTGCTGGAGCTGCTGCCCCTGAGACCTGATCCAGGATAAGCGGCTGAAGATGAGATGAGATGAAGATGATGTCGGATGTTGATGCTTAACATGCTAACAAAGTTTCAAATAATGGAGTAAACGTGTTTATGGGTACCAGGTCTAACCCTCCGTGAGCAGATCGTCTGTCAACGCCTCCTTTCACACAGTTTTTTGTACTTTCTCGGCGGTCTGACATCATCAGGCCTGAACAGACTTAATAAATACGGTCATCTGCTCCAGTCATGGCACGCCGAGTACAGGGACGCACAGCTCCGGTAGAACGTGCTGCTGTTTGCTACATGTGGCTACATGCTAACAGTAGACATCGCTGTAGTGTTGGGGTGATTGTGTTGAGTGTAAATAAAGAGGTTAACCGTGGATTCAGACACAACAGTCCTCCGGTGGGTGTTGAAACACAAAGCAGGAAGTCCATCTGAGGCTTATCAGGCTTATCTTCTCAGTCTGTCACTGATATCCAAGAGCTTAGGCAAGACAAAGAGCCACGTTAGCAGCAACCTGTTGCCGAGGTACGATAATGCTTAACATGACCCATAAGGACGTAATCCTTACTCTTATTTCATTGTTGTGCATTTGTTCTGTGCACTACAGTAAATAGGTCCCTGGTCTGGCCCCTCGCTGCCCCTGGACCCGGGAGCTCTGACCTCCTGCAGGCACAGACAAACCTGAACCTGATATCACCTCCATCCTTTTCTTCCCCTCTCACACGGTTTATCAGGACTGATCCATGTGACCTTTGTTATGGATGTGACTTGAACCCATAGACCTCCATGTTAAAATGAACCAATCCCCATAGACCTCCATGTTAAAGTGAACCAATCCCCATAGACCTCCATGTTAAACTGAACCAATCCCCATAGACCTCCATGTTAAACTGAACCAATCCCCATAGACCTCCATGTTAAAATGAATCCCCTTAGACCTCCATGTTAAACTGTGGTAAAGTTGGGAGTTGTATCTTCTCTCCGTGGCCTCAAACACTCTAAACTTTCCATGTGTGGTTCTTTGTTCCCGTCCCTCCGTCGGCTGCGGAGCCACTGGAGCCGGCTGAGCTGAATGGAGAGCGCGCAGAAGAGAAAACGGGGCCTTTCAGCCGCAGGATCAACTTTGAACGCCGTTGGAGCGCTGCCAGCAGCGTGGGTTCACCGAGTTTGTTTCCTCCATTCAAACAGGGAGAGAGGGGGAGGGAGAGGGAGAGGGGGAGGGAGAGGGAGAGGGGGAGGTCATTTTTACCCGGCCTCTCTCAGACACACCCCTCGCTCTCCCTCAGAGGAATGTGAGGAGGTTGCACATGGCAGGAAGTAATATCACAGAGTGTAGTTGTTGCTGTGGCGTGAGCCTGCGCGGCTGCGGGGCTGCGCTGTAAACATGCACCGAAACATAATGAACGCTTTAATTATCAAATGATCTCATAGTAAAGTTACTGTTGTGCCGTTCAAACGTGTTCAGAACAGATAACTTCCCTGCACACTGATCTTAAAACATGCCTCTTTTACACGGTGGGACAAAAGGGATGCCAGAAATAAACACGCTAACATGCTACATGCTAACTACCTCGACTCCCAGGCAACCACCCGTGTTTGTCCTGTTGCTCCATGACAGCGTCCCCGGGCACAGAACCAGACCTGAACGTCCAGCACCTTTAGGGTGAACTGTGAGTCCGACCTTCGTCACCTCTCGTCTGCGTCGGTGCTCGAGGGCCGAAACTGCTAAACCTGCAGATGAGGGGCACGCAGGCCGGGCTCAAGTCGTCCACGTCTCAGGCTGAGCTGCAGCTCTGGAGTAAAACATATATTTCTGCTTATCCTCCACATAAGCACTCAGGGCGCCCTCCCACTGTGCCTCCGTCCCGTGCCCCGTGCCCCGTGCTTTAGGGTCCTTGTCCCCCCCTCCAGGCCCGTTTGTACTCACACTACCTGGGCCTCGGAGAATGCTTCTTGCTGCCTATACGTCATCACGCCGTAACACGTCACACGCATTGATGACGTCATGGCGATGCGTGGCTTTGTTTCCAGATCTTTCCGTAGACCTCGGAGTTTTTGTGCGTCTTGTCGACTGTTTTTGAATCTTTTCATCGACCAAATCTGCAGTAAACACTCCACCTCCGCATCACACCAACGTGAACCTTTCACCGCCATTGTTTGAAATGTCCGCGCATGGTCCCTCCTTCTTTTTTCTACGTCCCAACAGGCGCACAGGAAATGACCTCAGAACCGCCGTAGGCCTCGTGCTCGTACACGTGCGCACGCTCGTGCTCGTACACGTGCAAACGTGCTTTACAAAAGCCCACCTCTCCCAAACGGGCCGTGGACGGCAAGCTGACCGCAGTTATGCGCGGAGCGGTTGCACTCACACTGGTCAAACACACGAGGCTTTACCCGTAAAACCTGTTTTGGCGCGGTGCGGAGGCACAGTGTGAGTGCGCCCTTTGTTTATTGTAATATAGTGTTTTAAATATACTATACTGTTCTCTTATTGTATTTTATATTTGGGGGGACGCTGTTGCAGAGAGGAAACTGTCAGGGCGGTTGTTTTACGACATGGTTCTTATTTCTCCCGCGCTAGATCTTTATTGTCTTTGACGCTAGTCGGCTAGCTAACGTTAGCAATGGGAGGCTACGAGGTGGGCGTGAACCCGGTGTCACAGTCACAGTTTTACCTACAACCTTTATGAACGTAGCTGAGTTAAAAAAACGGAGATCGTTCGGCCTTTCACCGCGATTCGACAGCTACCGGAAGTTTTAAGGTGGACGGTTTGCTTTCATGTTCGTGTATGAGCTGACGTCGTGAAAGTCCACCTTAAATGACATAAACGACAACAAACTCCACTTTAATTTTAATCGGATCTTGAAGTGTGTGAAAGTGAACCAGATTATTCAAACTGCACCACCTCAGCACTGCACCTCTCGTTATGACTGATGCTCCTGAGTCATGCTGCGGCTTTACGGCTTTTCTCCGTTTGTGTCTTTTATCGTCTTTTAAGGCGTCAAAGTCGGTCGAGAAGCAAACACGATGTTCCTCTCCTGCCTCACAGGTCACGCTGAGGCCGTCATGCTTTCATAATTACATAACCTGACATGTCTCCAAGTCATAGAGACGCCATGTGCTTCGTATAGATATGTATACATGTGTGTGTGTGTGTGTGTGTGTGTGTGTGTGTGTGAGAACATGAACCTCCTCACTCCTCCACGCCTCCCTCCGCCCCACGTCGCCTTGTGGGATTGATAAACAGAGATTATGTAACGGCAGTTTGTGAAACTCCTCCTGGAGCCTGGAGACGGGATCGCTCCACCTCACGTTACTGATTCTGTGAATGTACAGAGACGCAGGCCCCCGACCGGTTACATAAGCCTGTTTCATACGTGTGTGTGTGTGTGTGTGTGTGTGTGTGTGTGTGTGTGTGTGTGTGTGTGTAACGTTGTGCTGACTGGAGAGCTTTGTGCTCAGCAGCAGCTCCACGTCCCTCCCAGCCTGAACGCATGGAGCAGCTTCCTTCATGTGTTGAACAGTTTAAGGAGCGCGTGGATCCCAGACGGACGAGGAGGGTTTTTCCCTTAGTCAGCTTTTTTTGTGACAAAGTGACGCGGCTCTCATGATCCTGGGGCGCTGAAGGACGCTGCACATTAATAACTTTACTGGAAATAAGGCTGTGTTTCATCTGTCGTCCCTGGAAAACACCATTCATCATCACACCACAGCACACAGTGTGTCTGTGTGTGTTTGTGTGTGTGTGTGTGTGTCTGTGTGTGTCACCACAGCACGCAAAGCAGACGCACAACTACAGAATGATGCAACACAATAACAACAAGAGCACAATAAGAGCGCTGACCCTCTCCTCTGTCCGTTCCTACACAACACTCGTTCCCAAAGTTAAGGACAGGACCCCAAACGCTCTCATGTGTGAATTCATCCCTGCTCTGTTTGAACCCGTTCTCTCTCTTCTCTCAGTGTGACAGTGATCACCTCGCTCCATCGTGTGAATTAGGGCGCCCTCCCACTGTGCCTCCGTCCCGTGCCCCGTGCTTTAGGGTCCTTGTCCCCCCCTCCAGGCCCGTTTGTACTCACACTACCTGGGCCTCGGAGAATGCTTCTTGCTGCCTATACGTCATCACGCCGTAACACGTCACACGCATTGATGACGTCATGGCGATGCGTGGCTTTGTTTCCAGATCTTTCCGTAGACCTCTGAGTTTTTGTGCGTCTTGTCGACTGTTTTTGAATCTTTTCATTAAACCATATCTGCAGTATCTATTTTTAGTCATTTTGCATCTTTTTGTGGAGGTTTTTCATCTATTTTTACTCATTTTAAGTTTGTATGTTGTTGTTTTGTTTCTCTCTTTGGTTAATTTACATCTATTTTTAACTGTTTTGCGGGTCTTTGTGGTCGTTCCTTGGTGGTTTTGTGTCTGGATAGTTCTGCTGGACACACTTGACGTCGCCTTCATTACATTTTAAAGTACACATTCCTCTTTTTTCTCCACTTTATCTGACGTCTGTAGTTTGGATCCAGTGAAATTAGGAATCTTCTAATACACAGTTTATTTAAACAGCAACTATTTTACCGTCGTTTCGAGGAGATGCCACGTTTCTCTTGTGGCTCTCGGGCTAAAAAGGTTTGGGAGCCCCAGGTTTACATGAAACAAGCCGACAGTATGTAAAGTGGTTAAAATGAGCTCCACCTGTTTGGATGATTCCCTCAGGAGCCATTAGCTCCCAGCACTGGCGTCAC
>NC_139833.1:1513741-1526241 GCF_963691815.1 Echiichthys vipera
TTCCTGACGATATGAATAAAAATTATAATAATAATAATTATTTATTATGTTCATTGTAATCAGAGCTGCAGTGATCAAAATGCATTTTACTCTCTTTTAACGTACACACACACACACACACACACACACACACACACACACACACACACTCACTCACTCACTCACTCACTCACACACACACACACACACACACACACACACACTCACTCACTCACTCACACACACACACACACACACACACACACACACACACTCACTCACTCACTCACTCACTCACTCACTCACTCACTCACTCACTCACTCACACACACACACACACTCACTCACTCACTCACTCACTCACTCACACACACACACACACACACACACACACACACACACACACACACACACACACACACACACACACACACACACACTCACTCACTCACTCACTCACTCACACACACACACACACACACACACACACACACACACACACACACACACACACACACACACACACACTCACTCACTCACTCACTCACTCACTCACTCACTCACTCACACACACACACTCACTCACTCACTCACACTCACTCACACACACACACACACACACTCACTCACACACACACTCACTCACTCACTCACTCACTCACTCACTCACTCACTCACTTCACTCACTCACTCACTCACTCACTCACACACACACACACACACACACACACATGGACCCGCTGCCCTGTGATATTTGATCAACTGTCTCTCTCGCCCCTCGCTGCCGTCTCTCTCTCTCTCTCTCTCTCTCTCTCTCTCTCTCTCTCTCTCTCTCTCTCTCTCTCTCTCTCTCTCTCTCTCTCTCTCTCTCTCTCTCTCTCCAAGTTCAAGAATAACCATCGACTCTGAGCGAGTTTCTAAATACACGGCGTGTTCGCACCGTAACCATGACGACATCCGGTGGCTGCAACAGTCTATCTCTGTGCTTCCAGGAACAGCGTGGACGGAGGGGTCGCCACATTTCATGATTCAAGACGCGTGACGGAGCCTGAGGCCGCGTTCACACGCATGTTTAGGATTAAACAGGAGGAGTACAGGGGCCGCGTGGTGCTAATTTAGGAAGCAGAATACTGCCGAGTCGGACGAAAACCTCAGATCGCTCGTCTGCGTGACACGGACGAAGTCGTTAAAGTCGCCACCGGGCCGATGTGAGACGTGACTTTAGTTCAGATAAGACTCACCTGCACTGACGTTATGAGATAATATAATTATTGGATTCGCCAGTTGAGGTGGTTCAGGATCATCTGGTAAGGATGAACCCTGGGCGCCTCCCTAGGGAGGTGTTCCAGGCACGTCCAGCTGGGAGGAGGCCTCGGGGAAGACCCAGGACCAGGTGGAGAGATTAGATCTCCACACTGGCCTGGGAACGCCTCAGGATCCCCCAGTTAGAGCTGCTTAATGTGGCCCGGGAAAGGGAAGTTTGGGGTCCCCTGCTGGAGCTGCTGCCCCTGAGACCTGATCCAGGATCAGAGGCTGAAGATGAGATGAGATGAGATCCCCAGGGAGATTGTTGTTGCCTCAAACGAATTTTTTCATTTTGGAGTCGGACCGAACGTCAGCTTCAGCGTCGTCTACCGCGCAGTCCCGGCTGCTCTCGTGCGTTTCTGTCAGGATCCAGGTCCTGTCGGTCCCTCCTCTCTCCCTCTTGTGTGAGTTTGTCTCCCCCTGTCTGTCCCTGCATGTGTCTCCCCCGTGTGTTTGTTGGTCCGGAGCAGGTCGGCGTGGTTCCACCCCAGCTGCATCCAGTTACGCAGATCACCTCCCTGGGTATAAGAACACTCATTCAGCGGCGGACCGTTGTTCTTGTTCCCCGCGATCCCATTTTCTGTCCAGATCCCTGACCGTCCGTCGTTCCTCCGTTCCTGTTACCCTCGACCGTCTCGTTTGGTCGTCTGTATTAAATATTTGTTTATACCTTTACCCCGTGTCCTTGTCTGCGTTTGGGTCCAGTCTCTTCGTGTTATTTCCCCGCACCGTTCATCACAGTTTCTGCATAACAAAGAAAAGTAATGTGCAGTAATTTGTGTTTATTCCATGTATTTATTTTGTGTCTAGCTAACAGACAGGAAACACCCGTGTGTCGACTTTGAGCAGATTTATTTTACTTCCTCTCCACTAAAGTATTTTCACACTAACTAACACGACTTTTAGTGTCAAAGCACCAATGGGCTCCTTCCACTGTAATGGACTTTACTATGAGAGGAGCTGGTACAGGGGCCAGTAGGTAAGTCTTTAAAACACTCTTTAATAAACTCTGGCTTCACTAACTACGTTGTTGCTGCTTTGTTTTGTGTGTGTGGACTCTTCTCCTGCTGCTGCAGAGGTTTGCTGTTATTTTCAGCAGCATTAGTGGTTAAAAAAGACCTTTGAATGCCTTCACCGTGCTGCCCCGAGCTAACCACTGTTAGCCACGTCCGGCTGTTAGCATCTCTCCTGGATTTCAGGATTTGGGAGGATTTTGCGCTGGAATCAAACTTAAATTGCATGAATGTCAGAAATGTTCACAGGTTGTAAACATTGAAGGTGCGACTCACATCATAAACGAATAAAAACAAGAGTCAGCAGTGAGGATCACAACAAACAAACAGAGTGATGGTAGAGTACAACACTATAAAGTCCCGCGTCAGCATTTCTCTGCCCTGTGTAACCTGTTGAAAGGTGCTTTAGGTGAAGCTGGATTCACTTCATGGAGCAGAAACCTGCCGGCTGCTTGTTCCTGGAAGTTATTGTTGAAGTGCACGGAGCAAAGATCCCCAAGAGCAAACAGTGACTGAGCGCCGGCCGCCATCGACCCGTCTCGTCTCCACGCGGCCGACCTCATGCGAGGCTATTTCTGTCCCTCGGGCCGTCTGCGTTCCTTCTAGGAAGCCGGCAGCTGTGGAACGCCACACCGGCCTCCCAATATAGAAGCTGAGCGCAGCGACAACGTGAGGCTGCAAAGTCCGCGCTCATGTTTGTTTTAGTGTTGATCGAGTTCCAGACGTCCGAGTCGCTGTTTGGTGTTTTGCTCACTGAAGGTCGTTCCCCTGTTACGGGTTCGTCGACCGGAGAACGGGAACGTTTGCAGGAGAGTGGAGGTCGGGTGTGTGCAGACACATGCTAACGCAGCGTTACATAATGTGATCAGGGCGTGTGTGTGTACATGCTGATGTATGGCTGCTGCAGAAATGTACACTATGTTTGGACCCGCTGCCTCCATGCTGGGGTCACACACACACCACACACACACACACACACACACACACACACACACACACACACACACACACACACACACACACATGCTCGACGTGTTCAAACAGGTGTTTACCTTAGCTGCGGTTCACAAACGCTGACAGACGTGTTTAATGAGGACGCGCGTGTGTGTGTGTGTGTGTGTGTGTGTGTGTGTGTGTGTGTGTGTGTGTGTGTGTGTGTGTGTGTGTGTGTGTGTGTGTGTTTCTTTATGGTGACATTTTATATTCAAATAAAAAAGACAGGTTAGGGTTATCACCTGTCATTTGTGTTATTGTGTCGCGGGACCATGAATGTCCCTGCAGGGTCTCAAACTGACATGTAGGTGCACGGGCTAAATACCTGCTGGTGTTACGCCACGACGTGCTAAAGGTGGAAAGGAAGGTCAACGGAAAGATCTGGAAACAAAGCCACGCATCGCCATGACGTCATCAATGCGTGTGACGTGTTACGGCGTGATGACGTATAGGCAGCAAGAAGCATTCTCCGAGGCCCAGGTAGTGTGAGTACAAACGGGTCTGGAGGGGGGGACAAGGACCCTAAAGCACGGGGCACGGGACGGAGGCACAGTGGGAGTCACAAAAGGTGACGTGAGGGTGAGGCCTGGAAAACACTTGGTTAGGGTTGAAAAAGCCCGTGGATCACTTTAGTACGGTTGGGAATTGAACCCCCGCACCTGCGTTTTACTCACCTTCCACTCTCTAACCTGCCTCCCTACGCGCAGACGCTGGTCTCATACTACGTCACATGTTTTCATTGTGTTAAAAACACACAATAACTGTGCAACACACAAGAACCACTGCGCGTTTCCTTGTTATACTGAAGTGTACGTACGACTGAGGACGGCCTGGTTTCACCAACATCACGGAGAAGTTACGGAGCAAACACACGTATTTCAACCCAAACTTCCATCTTTGCCAACACCTCACCACGCCGTTTCGGTGCCGACGGCTAAATCTGCCTTACATGTGGAAAAATGGGCGTTAAAAACCCGTTTGTGTCAGAGCTGAGGTCTCAAAGTTAAACAAAACTAGTTAATTTAAGACTATGAGAGGAGAGAAAACCTGTTTTATTGTTGTTACTTTGTCTGAAACGACCCTTAAAACCCTCAGGAAGGTTACACACACACACACACACACACACACACACACACACACACACACACACACACACACACACACACACACACAGACGCTGTGTTGCACCACATGTGCTGATATGAATGAACTCAGAGACCTTCAGCCGACTGAGCTGAGGACGAGCTCACTGCACTTTTCACTCGTTTCATCATCTTTTTGTGGTGTTTTGTGAGCTTTGCACAGTTGTGTGTCTGTTTTTAGTCGTTTAGTAGTTTTTTTGGTGGTGTTTTGCGTCTGTTTTTAGTCGTTTAGTAGTTTTTTGGTGGTGTTTTGCATCTGTTTTTAGTTGTTTAGTCGTTTTTTGGTGGTGTTTTACGTCTGTTTTTAGTTGTTTAGTAGTATTTTGGTGGTGTTTTGCATCTGTTTTTAGTCGTTTAGTAGTTTTTTGGTGATGTTTTCATCTGTTTTTAGTTGTTTAGTAGTTTTTTGGTGGTGTTTTGCGTCTGTTTTTAGTCGTTTCGTCAGCTTTGCGCAGTTGTGTGTCTGTTTTTACTTGTGTAGTCACGGTTGTTTTGCATCTGTGTGATTGTTTTTTCATCATTTGGACTCATTTTTCACACTCCTGGTTGATGTTTGTCTTGATTTGTGTCCATCTTGCAGCATCTCTACGCGCTCATTCTGCATTTCTGTCGTCATTTTGGGTTTTTGCAGCAACACTTTGGGACTCAGGAGCCCCTGACCCTCAGGGCCCTGAGGGTCAGGGGCTCTGACCCTGAAGTTTGACATTTACCTGAACGCTAAATACAGTTTTCACACATTCAGCAGGAAGGTCGACATAACTAAAATAATAAATGAGCATAACTCGTGTTTAGCTGATTATGATCCAGGTCTGTGTCGTGTGTTTAGATGTTAACGGTGTTGAAGCATCGGAGACCTGCGACACCACGACACCGACCTGGACAAATAAAAGATTTAACTTAAAGCAGAAATGATCGATAAAGACGAGTGTGACGTGATACTGTTCCTGTTCTCTCAACGACTCCTCGAAGACAAAATGTCCTCACACACACACACACACACACACACACACACACACACACACACACACACACACACACACACACACACACACACAGAGGCAGTTGTAAACATTGACACGTTTTCTGGACTCACACACACACACACACACACACACACACACACACACACACACACACACACACACACACACACACCGTCTACAGTAGCAGGATCACTTCCAGGCTTCGCTGTGATTGGCTGCTCTCTTTCTAGCCCTTCCTGCTGCGACACTATTGGCTGCAGCTGCAGTAGTAGAAATGTGTGTTCTGCATGTGCCCCGGACACACACACACACACACACACACACACACACACACACACACACACACACACACACACACACACACACAGTATGTAAACATGTAATAAAAGTTAAATTATAATATTTGATTAAAACTTTATAATAATAAAAACATGAAGTGACTCAGCAGTTCTGTCTGCAGCCACAGCAGGGCAGCAAGTCCACGGGTGTGTGTGTGTGTGTGTGTGTGTGTGTGTGTGTCTGTGTGTGTGTGTGTGTGTGTGTGTGTGTGTGTGTGTGTGTGTGTGTGTGTGTGAATACATAAATAGCTCCTCTGACCCACAATCCTTTGCACCTTCGGGTCAGAGGGTCAAAGTTCAGACACAATGTTATGAAGAAGTTCATGAACAGTGAAGCTTTTTCAGCGCGGCTGCAAATAAAACAAAACTTACACTAAAAATATAAAGTTTTTAAAAAAGTATTTATTATGATCTTGTTTTTAATTAGTTAATTCATTTGAATTATTGTTTTTTTAGCTGTAAAGTGACTTTGAGTGAAAGGTGCAAATAAATATAATATATTATTATTATTATTTGGATTTCAGCCTGTGTATATATATATATGTATACACACACACACACACACACACACACACACACACACACGCACACACGCACGCACGCACGCACGCACGCACGCACACACACACACACACACACGCACACACACACACACACACTTTTTATAGTTGTGTGTTTGCTGCCCTCCAGTGGCAGCAGCTGGTTCTGCTGATCACCTTATGTTTCTCTCTTCTTTGTTATAAAAACAGTAAGAGTCTTCTTCCTCCTTTTCCTCCTCCTCTTCCTCCTCTTCCTCCTCCTCCTCCTCTTTCTCCTCCTTTTCCTCCTCCTCTTCCTCCTCGTCTCCTCTTCCTCCTCCTCTCCTCCTCCTCCTCCATCTCCTCCTCTTCCTCCTCCTCCTCCTCCTCCTCTCTTCCTCCTCCTCTTCCTCCTCCTCTTCCTCCTCCTGTCCTCCTCCTCCTCCTCCATCTCCTCCTCTTCCTCCTCCTCCTCCTCCTCCTCTCTTCCTCCTCCTCTTCCTCCTCCTCTCCTCCTCCTCCTCCTCTTCTCCTCCTCCTCCTCCTCCTCCTCTTCACCCTCTCGTCCTCTTCCTCTTCTCTTCCTCCTCCTCCTGTCCTCCTCCTCCTCCTCCTGTCCTCCTCCTCCTCCTCTTCCTCCTATTGTATTGGAGGTTAAAGTTTATGAATAATTAGGGGCGTGGCCTCTTGAGTGACAGCCAGCCTCTGGCCCTCACTTGTCCTCAGAGGCTAGTTGTCAGGATTAGCATCATTAGCATGCTAACAAGATGGCGGCTCCCTGAGGCGAATATGATTGGATCAGGTTGAGGGAACGGGCCCCAGCGTCCATTTTGTGAACAGTCTATGGGAGACGCATGAGTGGCATCGTTGTTTTGCGATGTGCTCACAGAAAAAACATACTGAGATCGATAAAAGGAACTGATAAACTTCCAATTTGTTAGCAGTTCTTAGGTGGAACCGGTTCTGAGGTGGATCCGGCTCCCCCTCGGTCAGAGGGACAGTGGGATGAACCCACATCAGTCTGAGGACACGGGGATGAGGTACGGACTCAACAGGGAACCTTTAAATATGTGGAGACGCAGAGATTTCCCACGATTCCACCTGCTGTCTTCTTCATGTTCTACACCTCCAACCTTCCTCTTCCTCCTCTTCCTCTTCCTCTTCCTCTTCCTCTTCCTCTCTTCCTCTTCTTCTCCTCCTGTCTGGATCTGTTACGTTGCACATCGAGCAGAGAGCTTTTTTCTTTTTAAACAAATAAACAAAAACAAACAGCGTCAGATTCACTTCTGTTAGAGCAGCAGCTCGAGATCGTCCATCGCGTCGCATCAGCGTCACCAGGGTCCCCCCCCCCCTCACCCCCCCGCTCACTGGGCTGTGTGACCATCACCAGGGTCGGCCGTGTGATGGGGCTGATGGGTAACGAGGGGCTGAATCACAGGGTGTGACAGCACACACACACACACACACACACACACACGTCTCCTCCTTCTCCTCCTCTTCCTCCTCTTCCTCTTCCTCTTCTCCTCCTCCTCCTCCTCCTCTTCCTCCTCCTCCTCTTCCTCCTCTTCTGCCTTCTCCTCTTCCTCCTCCTCCTCTTCCTTCTCCTCCTCCTCCTCCTTATCATCTTCTTCCTCTTCCTCCTCCTCTTCCTCCTCATCATCTTCCTCCTCTTCCTTCTCCTCCTCCTCCTCCTCTTCCTCCTCCTCTTCCTCCTCCTCCTCTTCCTCCTCCTCTTCCTCCTCCTACTCTTCCTCCTCCGCTTCCTCCTCCTCTTCCTCTTCCTCCTCCTCCTCCTCCTCCTCCTCCTCCTCCTCCTCTTCCTCCTCTTCCTCCTCCTCTGATGGGTAACGAGGGGGTGAATCACAGGGTGTGACAGCAGAGGGACGTGGGGCTCACACACACACACACACACACACACACACACACACACACACACACACACACACACACACACACACACACATGCACATATTGTTTCACACACATGCAAAAACACATATTTTCGTCGTTTCCCTCTGAAACAGAAAGCGTTTAATAATTTACCGTGATTTCCGTTGGGGGGGCGTGTTAGCGTCCATCTGAAAGTTGTTCCTCTCTCGCCGCTCAGCACAGTTTACAGCGAACACGCCGCTCCGGTGGCGAAGACAACGAGTGACAGGAAAGAGAAGAGGAGACGGAGAGAAAAAGAGGAAAAAGCTGTTTATCAGCCAAAGTTTCCCAAAGTCGCTGAATGCAGAAAAACTAAATCATAAATGAACGTGACCTCAAATGTCCTGAGTGTAACGTTTTACATGTTTTAACCGTGTCCTTCAGGACTTCCTGTCGTCTCTAACGGCCTGTGGACCGACGTCTCTGTAAAGGACTCAGGACGATGTGAGGTTTGTCTCCAGAGTCCCTCTCCTCTCTTCAGCTCTGCAGCCAACAGTGATGCTAACAGTGATGCTAACACTGATGCCAACACTGATGCTAACGCTGATGCTAACACTGATGCCAACACTGATGCTAACACTGATGCTAACACTGATGCCCTCACTGATGCCAACACTGATGCTAGCACTGATGCTAACACTTATGCTAACACTGATGCCAACACTGATGCTAACACTGATGCTAACACTTATGCTAAGACTGATGCCAACACTGATGCTAACACTGATGCTAACACTGATGCCAACACTGATGCTAACGCTGATGCCAACACTGATGCTAACACTGATGCTAACAGAGTCGGCTAACATGAACAATGCAGTGCTGGGGTTCAGGATCAGACCCCGGTGCTGGGGTTCAGGATCAGACCCCCGGTGCTGGGGTTCAGGATCAGACCCCCGGTGCTGGGGTTCAGGATCAGACCCCCGGTGCTGGGGTTCAGGATCAGACCCCGGTGCTGGGGTTCAGGATCAGACCCCGGTGCTGGGGTTCAGGATCAGACCCCCGGTGCTGGGGTTCAGGATCAGACCCCGGTGCTGGGGTTCAGGATCAGACCCCCGGTGCTGGGGTTCAGGATCAGACCCCGGTGCTGGGGTTCAGGATCAGACCCCGGTGCTGGGGTTCAGGATCAGACCCCGGTGCTGGGGTTCAGGATCAGACCCCGGTGCTGGGGTTCAGGATCAGACCTCGGTGCTGGGGTTCAGGATCAGACCCCCGGTGCTGGGGTTCAGGATCAGACCCCCGGTGCTGGGGTTCAGGATCAGACCCCGGTGCTGGGGTTCAGGATCAGACCCCGGGGCTGGGGTTCAGGATCAGACCCCCGGTGCTGGGGTTCAGCATCAGACCCCCGGTGCTGGGGTTCAGGATCAGACCCCCGGTGCTGGGGTTCAGGATCAGACCTCGGTGCTGGGGTTCAGGATCAGACCCCCGGTGCTGGGGTTCAGGATCAGACCCCCGGTGCTGGGGTTCAGGATCAGACCCCGGTGCTGGGGTTCAGGATCAGACCCCGGGGCTGGGGTTCAGGATCAGACCCCCGGTGCTGGGGTTCAGCATCAGACCCCCGGTGCTGGGGTTCAGGATCAGACCCCCGGTGCTGGGGTTCAGGATCAGACCCCCGGTGCTGGGGTTCAGGATCAGACCCCGGTGCTGGGGTTCAGGCCGGCTGAGGGTCGCTGCAGAGTGTGTGGACTCAACAAAACCCTTTTCCCTCTGTGCTGAAAAAATTCTGGAGGAAACACTGACATGAGGAATATATTGTGCTGTTAGCCGCTAATGTTAGCTACTGTAAGCTCGCTGCACACACATACACACACACACACACACACACACACACACACACACACACACACACACACACACATACACACACACACACACACACACACACACACACACACACACACACACACACACACACACACACACACACATTCAGACTGGCAGCTGATTTGACAAATTTCACTATGATTTGGTTTCACATGCTTGAAGGTGTCACATCAGAGTTCGTCTAACACACACACACACACACACACACACACACACACACACACACACACGGATACCCGATCATGCAATTCCTGATGTGACAAGTGTGTGTCATATCAGGGCGTGCGTGTGTGTGAGTCGCTTGCTGGCCGTCTGTCTCTTCACATCGCACAGATTTGACGTTTCTCCTCTCAGAATCACTTCTGTCTGTTTTCTAGCATCTGGCTTTAGGTGTGTGTGTGTGTGTGTGTGTGTGTGTGTGTGTGTGTGTGTGTGTGTGTTCCTGGGATATCTGAGTTTTTTCTTGTTGTGCTAACCTTTGCACCTGTTGCTAACGTCCGACGGCTAACAGACCCCGGGCAAAACTTACTTATTTGGTTCTGCATCGCGTGCATCGAATGAATGACGGGTTTGACAAAGACTTCCTGTCCCGTTGTGTTTCCATGGTTGCAGCCAATAGCGTTGGGCGTTGCTGGTTGCCAGGGTTGCCTGTTGTTGGGTGCAGCTACTATAGACTGGCACTGGGTGAAATGGAGTTAGCCAATCGTGCAGCTGCTTGGGAGCCTCGGTGAAGGGGGCGTTCTTTGTCCCAGCAGCTGAGTGAGCGGAGACGGGCAACAACCAGAGTCTCTATAGGCCGAGCATTCACTCCATGGACTGAGAGAAAGGTGAGGAACGCCATTCAAACGCACGGCCCGTTTGGGAGAGGTGGGCTTTAGTAAAGCACGTTTGCACGTGTACGAGCACGAGCGTGCGCACGTGTACGAGCATGAGGCCTACGGCGGCTCTGAGGTAATTTCCTGTGCGCCTGTTGGGACATAGAAAAAAGAAGGAGGGACCATGCGCGGACATTTCAAACAATGGCGGTGAAAGGTTCACGTTGGTGTGATGCGGAGGTGGAGTGTTTACTGCAGATTTGGTCGATGAAAAGATTCAAAAACAGTCGACAAGACGCACAAAAACTCCGAGGTCTACGGAAAGATCTAGAAACAAAGCCACGCATCGCCATGACGTCATCAATGCGTGTGACGTGTTACGGCGTGATGACGTATAGGCAGCAAGAAGCATTCTCCGAGGCCCAGGTAGTGTGAGTACAAACGGGCCTGGACGGGGGACAAGGACCCTAAAGCACGGGGCACGGGACGGACGCACAGTGGGAGGGCGCCCTCAGTCAGGGAAGTTTTCTCTAACTCCTTCTTCTGACTAATGATCACGCAGAGAGTTTATTATGGTTCATCAAGTCACGCCTCATCTGGTCCGTGTGTTTTAATGCCATCATCTCGATGCTAACGTGTCGCCTCGCTGAAGAGTTCAAAGAAGAAAAAGTGGGTTTTTGTTCTGGAACAAAACTAAAATGAGACACTCAAACTGTGTGTTTTCACTGAAAGCTCTTTGTGTTATGTAACTTTAAAAAAACACGCAGGGACCCCGTTTCTCCCGCAGGGATCATTAAATTTTCATCCAATCCCGAGTCGCTGCGGCTGCAGCAGTGGATACAGTCAGACAGACAATGGATGGAGAGAAACACGGAGTATTTGAGCTGCACCACAGGAGTCCCGTTCATCTGGAGGATGGGAAGCGACTTCTCTCTCTCCCGGATCGATGCGAAACTTTTCCCGGTCGAGACATTCCCTCCTTTTAAAATCATACCGCTCAGTCCTGGTTCCTACCCTCACCTGTGGTCATGAAAGCTGGGTCAGGACCCAAAGAACCAGGTCCAGGTCAGGACCCAAAGAACCAGGTCCAGGTCAGGACCCAAAGAACCAGGTCCAGGTCAGGACCCAAAGAACCAGGTCCAGGTCCAAGCGTGTGAAATGTGTTTCCTCAGGAGGGGGTCTGGAGTCTCCCTTAGAGAGAGGGGGAGAAGTTCAGCATCCGTGAGGAACTCGGAGTAGAGCCGCTGCTCCTTTGTGTTGAAAGGAGCCAGTTGAGGTGGTTCAGGATCATCTGGTAAGGATGAACCCTGGGCGCCTCCCTAGGGAGGTGTTCCAGGCACGTCCAGCTGGGAGGAGGCCTCGGGTAAGACCCAGGACCAGGTGGAGAGATTAGATCTCCACACTGGCCTGGGAACGCCTCAGGATCCCCCAGTTAGAGCTGGTTAATGTGGCCCGGGAAAGGGAAGTTTGGGGTCCCCTGCTGGAGCTGCTGCCCCCGAGACCCGACCCCGGATAAGCGGATGTGTGCAGGATTGCTGGATGTAAATATACAGATATTCCCACCCGTAGGTGCTCATGGAGGAATTGCTGCGTCTCTGTAAATAAGGGTGTGGTCTAGACCTACTCTATATGGACCCTCGCCACTGACCGCCACAGATGGC
>NC_139833.1:1531241-1548741 GCF_963691815.1 Echiichthys vipera
ATTTTATTTGTTTGATGATGTTTGCTTGCTATCATACTATGATTTTATTCTAGTTAAACTGTGATTAATCAGTATATGGTCATCTTAACTTGCCATGCGGTAACTGGACAGCTACAGCAGGAACATTTAGCATACTATTTTATAGTTATTTTTGTCAGGCAGGCAGATATCTACATTATTCATTATTCTTATTTGTTCAGTGAGACCAATGAGAAGCTGTATACAACCTGTTTGATTTCATGTGCTGATGTTAGCCTACAGAGGGAGTTAGCCAACCTTAACGACATAGTGAGGCTGCTTGAACTACTTAGCTCTTTCTTTTAATGTTCGCAGTGCATATTGCATTACCAAGAATCACACTTAAACATGAGCTTAACCATTTTTTGGTGTGTGTGTATTGGCATTTTTTTCTTATCACTGTTGGATTTACTGTCAAAATGTTCCCATACCAGAGATGCGCTCATCCTTCTTGCAGACATAAGTGTCTCTTCTTTCTTAATTAAATGAATAAATAATAATATAAATGAAGCTAGTAATACAAATTAATTCAATTTAAAAGTATCCTTTCTCAGACTCATGGACACTCGACATATAAAAAAGTTAAATTACAAAAATAAAAAGGTCAGTAAAAATAAGACCAGAAGTTGAAAAAAGAGTGAAAAAACTCCATTACAGTAGTTCTTACGAAACTGTTCTCACTACGATGAAATTGTATGTGCCCTAGAGTTGTCTGCCACAGTTGATGACGTTGAGAAGACCCTCACCTTACCACCAGCTCCTCGTCTAATCCTCCTCTGTATGTATTCAGTAAATGGACATACTGTCTATTTCATATCAGATGAGCTTTACGTTGATAAGTGAGTTCTCTGTATCACAACAAAGCATGAATGTTCTTCCAAGTAGAGACATTTATCCAGGATTTTCAATCAATTCTGATATTACTCCTATTTGACGTTTCAGGTGGAACAGAGCATGTGAATATTGGACACTGGATGATCAGCCTTGAAGGTTGTGTTAGGGCATCCAGCCCACCTTTGTGACAGGTCTTGCTGCTCTGATTTCCCTGTACTATATCTTCAACCTGCAATACCAAGAGGAGTCTTGAGTTAATTCAAAGGTAAGGCTTGTGTTACCTAACGGTCCTTTTTCAAAGCAGTCATTCTGACATGAAATTGTGAGTGAGGACTCTTTTCGGGTTGTCTTTGGTCAAAGGTATTATGATTTGATTTTGTCCATATCACCCAGTCCTCTTTATATAGTAGCAGACATTATTGCTATCCCTCTAATCTCAGACTGCTGTGTTTTCAGGCGCTTCATCGGGATCAACCCAGAGAGAGTCCAAGTCCAGCTGGGGAAAGATTATCTCCAAGAAAACAGGAAAAGTTGTCCAGAAGAAGTCGGTCACAGTCCAACCCCATGTGTCCAAACCTCTGAAGAATCTGATGGACTTCCAGTGGAATTTTGTATAGGTTGGTGAGTGAGTCATCGTCACAGTCACTGTTTTTACCCATTTTTTTGTTTACAGTTATATATGTGTTCTCGTTCCACTGACTAAATATGTTATATTGCACTTAAAAAACTTAAATATTTATTTTGTTGAACGCTGCAGAAAAACGTGTGTGTAGCTACAGTTAACAAGCAGGGATTATTTTTATTGTTATTTATTATTTATTTTTATTATATATTTTATTATTATGTTAGTTTTAGCACAACTCACAGTTTCAATGCAAGCACTTTAAATAACTTAACTGAAAATAAGTGTTCCATTGCAGATAATTTTGTATCTATTCAGGGCCTTAAGTGCCACAAGCTGGTTAAGCTCCATTGTACATAGTATCTCTTGCCTACAAAACTAAGCAAATCAATTACACTAAAACAGTTGAATTTGTTTTATTCAATTGTTAACCTGTTATGTATTGCAGTTGATGATCATTTTTAAATAAAGGTTATATAATTGATATTTTCTAAGTCTCTTCTTTTACACATTTTAAATGGCTGTATTATAATTAACTAACTCATTCAGTATACGGTATATTAAAATTGCTAAACGAGGTTACAGTGAAGACAGCGCTTAATTCATAGCAAGTGGCTTTCAGACAATAATATGCTCTATCTACAAAAATGACTGCATTGTATTATATATGGGATTATGGTTAAATGCAATTAATGAAAAACAACAATATTGCAACTACCTTGCACTAGTACTGTATACTGTGAATTCATTCAGCACTATACTGTTTAAGTCTACTGTAATTCAGTATGTGGTTTTATCACAGTAACACACCGTGAAGTAGATAACAGTAAGGGAACTGTAAAATAAACAGTAGAATGCTGGCAACCCTGCTGCCAGTATTTTACTGTGAAATCAAGGAGATACAGGATTGTACTGTAATTCAGTATGTGGTTTTTATCACAGTAACATACTGTAAAGTAGATAACAGTAGGTGAACTGTAAAATTAACAGTAGAATGCTGGCAACCCTGCTGCCAGTATTTTACTGTTAATTTACAAGACAATTGTTTACAGTGCACCGTTGTGACCAAAAGAGAGCTGAGGAAGACAAAGCTCTGGATCTACCCTCAGTCCTGGTTCCTACCCTCACCTGTGGTCATGAAAGCTGGGTCAGGACCCAAAGAACCAGGTCCAGGTCCAAGCGTGTGAGCTGTGTTTCCTCAGGAGGGGGGCTGGAGTCTCCCTTAGAGAGAGGGGGAGAAGTTCAGCATCCGTGAGGAACTCGGAGTAGAGCCGCTGCTCCTTTGTGTTGAAAGGAGCCAGTTGAGGTGGTTCAGGATCATCTGGTAAGGATGAACCCTGGGCGCCTCCCTAGGGAGGTGTTCCAGGCACGTCCAGCTGGGAGGAGGCCTCGGGGAAGACCCAGGACCAGGTGGAGAGATTAGATCTCCACACTGGCCTGGGAACGCCTCAGGATCCCCCAGTTAGAGCTGGTTAATGTGGCCCGGGAAAGGGAAGTTTGGGGTCCCCTGCTGGAGCTGCTGCCCCCGAGACCCGACCCCGGATAAGAGGCTGAAGATGAGATGAGATGGTTGCTATGAAACGAACTAGCGTGACTTAAAGGTTGAATACGGAGAACGAGCCGAACAGATCCGTCTCGTGTCTCGAGGCGATTAAATGGATGAAAATGTTACGGAGTGCGACTTTAATCGTGCTGAGGTCGGGGTGGGTGGATCTCCCCTGAGTTCACGAGTAGGAGCTTCCACTTCGACGCAGCGTGATACCGGTGTAACACGCCAATGACGTCTCCGTCTCCGTCTGCTTTATGATGAAACCCTCCCTCAGTGAGATCCCTGACTGTCATAGTTCAGGAGCTCTTGTGACTCTAAGCGGAGGAAATCCCGCCCGGTGTGTTTCTGAGTCCTAAGAAGTGATGAAACGCTTCAGTCAAAGGTGTTTTTACGAGTCAGCTCAACCTCACACACGCTCCCTGTTACTGAGCGACGAGCTTCAGGTGAGGACTCATCGAGCAGCTGTGTGTGTGTGTGTGAGCCCCGTGGGTGCACACCCTTCCTGCGTCCGTCCCTTTGAAGGGATGCCAAATGGCTCGGCTCCACCGCGCTGATCTCATCCACTCTCCAAACTGTGAATATTAAAACACATAATGCATGCAGTTCCCCCTCTCTTGCATTCACCGGTGCTCAACGTGCTGATTTAGATGTGGGGTGTCAGCCAAGCGGCCCTGAGGCGGTTTCACCCTCTGCGACCCAGTTTATGGAGGCTCCCCCCGCCCGCTGTCAGCCCGATGCCCACCACGGAGCAGTCAGGTGGCTTCGTGTGCTGGACCGCCAGGCCGAGCCCCCGAATCACTCTCCTCCAAAGTGCTCCTCTGCTGCGTTCATCACTCAGAGTCTGTCAACACAGGAACGACGTTATCGATCATCAGAGCCCAGAGCTGCAGGGGAAACACGCGGAGCAGGAGAGATACCCAGGTACACAGACACAGAGGCAGCTACGTGTGTGTGTGTGTGTGTGTGTGTGTGTGTGTGTGGGGGGGGGGGGGGGTTCATTAACCAAACTGCTGTGACCTAAGACGCTTTGCATCACAGGTGAACGTTGCACCGGTGTGAACTGACCCGTCTCGTTGAGAATCTAACCGACTGATGCAGACGCCAGAGATTCAACTTGACAAATCGCCGGCGGCTGGTTAAGAACGTAACACACGTCACCTGCTTCCACGGCCAATCAGGTCCGAGCAAAGTCAGAGTTTGTGAGAGAGAGAGAGAGAGACAGAGAGAGGGTCGAGCGAGCAATACAATGACTAAGGAGAGCGAGCGCCGTGATCCAGGACAAAGCAGTGAATCAGGGAAATAAAACGATATTTTCTCCGTTTCATCCCAGAAACGCAGCTGCAGAAAGTATCTCTCTGTCTCTGCCCTCATTTATATTTTATAATGCTACAAATTAAATCAAGCTACGAAAAAAGTATCTGTCGCGGTGGTTTGTCGGAAAAGTTTAGACTAAAATCTGAGCCGATGACTCCTCTGTAAAAGGGTTCAAACCGCTTTGATGATGTGCTGTTCTGGACTCCAAAACGAGAAGACGATTAGATCAAGTTCAGAGAACGGAAGGAGACGCCACGTCCTTCAGATCCAAACCGTTGCCATATTGGCGCCGCAGTTTTACTTTTCCTGCACACACACGACGTCTCAGGGTGACGCTCGTTCACCGGATCAGCAAAAACAGAAACCGACGCAACTCGATGCACAATGTCAGACAAGAACAGCATAAGACTCAGGCATCACTTTCTAATGGATGCCTTTAATGAATAATAATAGAAATAATAATCATAATAAACACTTTATCAACAAAACACAGATACAAAGTGTTTTGCAACAGAACACATTTAAAAAGAGTGAAATGAACTGAAACTAGAGATGAGACACAGAACAAAACGAGCTCAAACGTCAATGATCCAAATTAATTAAATCACACAAAGACAACTTCTTTAGAAAAGTGTGTTTTTAAAAGATGAGACGGAGTTTTCAAATGTTTAAAAGGAGCAGAAAGAACAAAGCGATCAAACGCAGAAGCAGCAACGGCTCTTTCTTTTTTAGTCTCTTCTGTAATTTGAGTATTTTTGGCTTCTAATCGGTCTTTGTGACGGATTCCTTTAGTTTCAGCTGCTTCAACAGTGTGTGTGTGTGTGTGTGCATGTGTGCGCGTGTGTGTGTGTGTGTGTGTGTGTGCGTGTGCGTGTGTGTGTGATGTGGTGATGTATCGGGGGTTTCTGGGGCTGAAGTGTGGAGGACGGGTGCTGATGTGTTCAGGGACCCTGTCAGAGTCTGTCTGCTGCATAGATGAAACACTGAGCTCTGCAGACACACTCTCTCTCACACACACACACACACACACACACACACACACACACACACACACACACACACACACACACACACACACACACACACACACACACACACACACACACACACACTTGTCAGGAGCTGCCTGGACATAACTCCTTCCCGCCCCCTGACCCTGATGTAACTCTGACTAAGCCCTAAAGGCAGAGTCGCACCAGGCTGGAGGTCAAAGTGGGGTCGACAGTGAGCGTATGTTTGAAGTCTGTGCTGCACCGTTGACACCAGTGCAGGGGTGGGCACTTCCTGTCCTGGAGAGCCACTGTCCTGCATGTTTAACTCTAACACACCTGAGTCTAACAAGAATCAAACTGTGACGAGCTTCAGCTGCTTGATAACGAGCAGAGCATCAGACTCAGGTGTGTCGGAGCAGAGAGAAACTAAAACATGCAGGACAGTGGCTCCAGGAGCAGAATCACCCACCCCTGGACTCGTCGGACTCCATCGACCGCGTCGTTCCACACTATGAATCGGTGAGAGACATCACTTTGATTGGCAGTCGAGTTGGTGCAGGTGAAGAGACACGGACAGCTAAAGTCTGACCGTATCCCTTTCTCTTTTTTAATCCACTGAGCTGTTCAGCAGAAACTCTTCCTGTTGTTTGTGTTACTGTTCGCTCCACACAGTCAATATGGTCTGTTCTTTAAAGGTGCTAACTGGCTAACTAGCCTCTTGGATCCGTAGACGACAGAACCACTTGGTCAGGATGTTAAAAAGGTCCTGGTTTGGTTCGGTGCCTCTGGGACACGAACACAGACGAGACCTCTTGGTGTCAGTCCTGTGTTCTGGGACCCGTCCACCACGGCGACTGACCTCCCTACGCGGAGATCAGCGGTTTCACATCTCAGCGCTTCATTTGAATATTCGGAATATGCGGACGTTTAAGAGCTTTACTCATCGTAGGAAATTATACGGACGGTTTGTTTACTGCGTGTAAGAGCAGATTCTGCCGTAAACACAGGCGGACGCGGCTGAAGACTGTTTGTGTGGCTTCAGGAGAAACCGGAGAAATGTGCTGGGATTAAAATTCAGGGCTCAGAGCGTTCAGGCCTGACTGAGCTATGATGTGCACAGATCCTCATGTATGTATTTCTGTGTGTGTGTGTGTGTGTGTGTGTGTGTGTGTGACCCTCGGGGTGGAACACTGATGCCTGTTGGTTGCAGAAAGTCTGTGATATATGTGTGTGTGTGTGTGTTTGTGTGTGTGTTCTGCATCTTTTAGCCCCCATGGCCTCGGCTAAACGCTCGCGGTCCAGCGTGTCTCCGTGACGACAGGTATTAGGGTATAATTTGAGCATGAAGCTTAATGGAGCTCGAGTAACGAGCCCCAGAGCTGGTGTCCTGCCTGTCTCTCCCATCACGTCAGGCGGGCCGGTGGCCTGGTGGCCCCATCACCCGCCGACACCTGCAGCGTCTTCGTAATGTGGAAGACACTGCTCTGCTCTTCCACCTGACTGCCTCGGAACAATAGGGCGCGTTCGAGAGGGTGTTTTTAAACGCGATTATCCTCGTACGACGGCGACGAAGCGGCAAAGTCGCTATAATCCACATTAAAGAACGTCCGAGCGGGTTTATGGTGTCGCATTAAAGAGAAGCAAGCCGACAAAACAATCTGCAGAGTAGTGAGCAGCATTTAATTCACCGAGTGCGTGTGTTTAAAAAAAAAAGGTTTAAGATTAAAGAGAGAGGAATCAAACAGAGTAGCAGCAGCAGCTCAGGACGTCTGCAGACCGTCGGTGGGGTTTGAGCGTGTTTTGACAAACTGGAGCCAGAACCAGCGTGAGGCGGGCGTGAGGCGGGGTCCACCCTGGACAGGACGCCAGTCTATCACAGGACACATAGAGACGAACAGAGACAGACAACCATTCACACCTACGGGTGATTTAGAGTCATCAATGAACCGAACACCTGCACGTCTTTGGACTGTGGGAGGAAACCGGATCGGCTCCAGCCCCCGCGACCCCGACAGGGACCAGCGGTTGAAGATGAATGGAACCAGATCCCTTGAGGGACAACTCTGCTCCGTCCCACACACACAAAAAACAGAAGTTCTGAGCATCTCACATTCAAAAATAACTCATTTTTAATGGAGAAGTCGTGAAGACACAAACAGAAGAAGGACCAGCCTGTTCCCAGGGCGTCAGAGCGTCTCAAAGCTCTTACTCATCGTTGTTGTCTGTACGCTCCGATCGGATGGTCGGCCGTGTCCGACCGTAGACTCAACCTGTTATTCTATTCTTATTATGAGGCTGTTCTTAGACTGCTGGGCTGCTGCGTCCTGTAACAAAGCATGGGAGGTGATTGTCTTCACTCTTCCTTCTCACGCTGCAGTTCCAGTGACCTGAATGTGACGCTTCCTCTCATGTGTGACTCAAATCTGATTCTTCTGACACTGTTTTAACAGCAAAACTCACACCGGATCTGACATTTTTAATCAGAATTAGTTCACTTTTAAATTTGCTACTGAATCGGAAACATGCGACCGCAACCTGAACAGCCAGGTCCCATTCAGGGCGAACTCCCACTGTGCCTCCGTCCCATGCCCCAGCACGTTTCACGGCTAAAGTCTGGTTCCTTTGACCAGTGTGAGTGCAACCGTACCACGTCTAGGAGCGGCACGCTTGCCGTCCACGGCCCGTTTGGGAGAGGTGGGCTTTAGTAAAGCACGTTTGCACGTGTACGAGCACGAGCGTGCGCACGTGTACGAGCACGAGGCCTACGGCGGTTCTGAGGTCATTTCCTGTGCGCCTGTTGGGACGTAGAAAAAAGAAGGAGGGACCATGCGCGGACATTTCAAACAATGGCGGTGAAAGGTTCACGTTGGTGTGATGCGGAGGTGGAGTGTTTACTGCAGATTTGGTCGATGAAAAGATTCAAAAACAGTCGACAAGACGCACAAAAACTCCGAGGTCTACGGAAAGATCTGGAAACAAAGCCACGCATCGCCATGACGTCATCAATGCGTGTGACGTGTTACGGCGTGATGACGTATAGGCAGCAAGAAGCATTCTCCGAGGCCCAGGTAGTGTGAGTACAAACGGGCCTGGAGGGGGGGACAAGGACCCTAAAGCACGGGGCACGGGACGGAGGAACAGTGGGAGGGCGCCCTTTGACGTCATTCTGAGCCGCGCTGCACTGTTTTGGAAACGAATGACGAATAAAGTTGATTGAAAAAAAACAACAGTGTGCCACAGGAGCACAAACATGGAGGACAGAGGCGTTTAGACCCTCTTTCCTCCTTCCTGATTTCACCTGCTCTCACATTTTCCAGCTGCATTAAACCATAAAGTCCAACCACACCGGGCGCCGTTGCCACGTTCTCTTCTGTAAACACTGTTGTGGTGTGATGTCATCAATGATCACCTGTGCGTGCGGGTCACTTCAGGAGCGTGAGCCGTTCACACAGACATCTGCAGACAGGCCACAGTTAAAGAGTAATGGGAACAGTTCAGACCTGCGGAGTGAACGGAGCCAAACTGTCCCTAAAGTCCGGACTGAGCTGAAAAAGAGGGCGTTTGATTTTATGGCTCCCTCTGAGTGGAACCAGACGCTCAAACCACCTCAATCTTCAGGGCCGGCGCTCTTTGGACACGTTTAAAGTGACGCTAAAAAGACTTGGAAGCCGTCACATCTGGCTCTGGTTGTCTGGGATCTTGAGTCGTGCTTTGATCTCTCAGAAGTTTCTTTGTCGCTCTGACTTCTGGAGCACGTCCTCTGAGCGCCTGACGGTGCTGCGGATGTGCTCACAGTGGAAAGCCTGGTGTGTTTCCTGCAGACGCTCCAGTGGGTCCTGTGCGTCGCTATTAAACGCATAGGGCTGCGACAAAATGGCAATATTTGACGCCCTAAGAATGAGAACGAGCTGTTGTCAGCGAAAACGCGTGCTAAAGTGCCCTCTAGGAGCATAAACGTGTGCTAAAGTGCCCTCTAGGAGCATAAACGTGTGTTAAAGTGCCCTCTAGGAGCATAAACGTGTGCTAAAGTGCCCTCTAGGAGCATAAACGTGTGTTAAAGTGTCCTCTAGGAGCATAAACGTGTGCTAAAGTGCCCTCTAGGAGCATAAACGTGTGTTAAAGTGTCCTCTAGGAGCATAAATGTGTATTAAAGTGTCCTCTAGGAGCATAAACGTGTGCTAAAGTGTCCTCTAGGAGCATAAACGTGTGCTAAAGTGTCCTCTAGGAGCATAAACGTGTGTTAAAGTGTCCTCTAGGAGACTAAACGTGTGTTAAAGTGTCCTCTAGGAGCATAAACGTGTGTTAAGTGTCCTCTAGGAGACAAAACGTGTGTTAAAGTGTCCTCTAGGAGCATAAACGTGTGCTAAAGTGTCCTCTAGAAGCATAAACGTGTGTTAAAGTGTCCTCTAGAAGCATTAACGTGTGTTAAAGTGTCCTCTAGGAGCATAAACGTGTGTTAAAGTGTCCTCTAGGAGCATAAACGTGTGCTAAAGTGTCCTCTAGGAGCATAAACGTGTGCTAAAGTGTCCTCTAGGAGACTAAACGTGTGTTAAAGTGTCCTCTAGGAGCATAAACGTGTGTTAAAGTGTCCTCTAAGAGCATAAACGTGTGTTAAAGTGGCCTCTAGAGGCATAAACGTATGTTAAAGTGTCCTCTAGGAGCATAAACGTGTGTTAAAGTGTCCTCTAGGAGCATAAATGTGTGTTAAAGTGTCCTCTAGGAGCATAAACGTGTGCTAAAGTGTCCTCTAGGAGCATAATCGTGTGTTAAAGTGTCCTCTAGGAGCATAATCATGTGTTAAAGTGTCCTCTAGGAGCATAAACGTGTGTTAAAGTGTCCTCTAGGAGCATAAACGTGTGTTATAGTGTCCTCTAGGAGCATAAACGTGTGCTAAAGTGTCCTCTAGGAGCATAAACGTGTGTTAAAGTGTCCTCTAGGAGCATAAACATGTGTTAAAGTGTCCTCTAGGAGCATAAAGGTGTGTTAAAGTGTCCTCTAGGAGCATAAACGTGTGTTAAAGTGTCCTCTAGGAGTCTAAACGTGTGTTAAAGTGTCCTCTAGGAGCATAATCGGTGCTAAAGTGTCCTCTAGGAGCATAAACGTGTGTTAAAGTGTCCTCTAGGAGCATAAACATGTGTTAAAGTGTCCTCTAGGAGCATAAACGTATGTTAAAGTGTCCTCTAGGAGCATAATCATGTGTTAAAGTGTCCTCTAGGAGCATAATCATGTGTTAAAGTGTCCTCTAGGAGCATAAACGTGTGTTAAAGTGTCCTCTAGGAGCATAAACGTGTGTTATAGTGTCCTCTAGGAGAATAAACGTGTGTTAAAGTGTCCTCTAGGAGCATAAACGTGTGCTAAAGTGTCCTCTAGGAGCATAAACGTGTGCTAAAGTGTCCTCTAGGAGCATAAACGTGTGTTAAAGTGTCCTCTAGGAGCCTAAACGTGTGTTAAAGTGTCCTCTAGGAGCATAAACGTGTGTTAAAGTGTCCTCTAGGAGCATAAACGTGTGTTAAAGTGTCCTCTAGGAGCCTAAACGTGTGTTAAAGTGTCCTCTAGGAGCATAAACGTGTGTTAAAGTGTCCTCTAGGAGCATAAACGTGTGTTAAAGTGTCCTCTAGGAGCCTAAACGTGTGTTAAAGTGTCCTCTAGGAGCATAAACGTGTGTTAAAGTGTCCTCTAGGAGCATAAACGTGTGTTAAAGTGTCCTCTAGGAGCATAAACGTGTGTTAAAGTGTCCTCTAGGAGCATAAACGTGTGTTAAAGTGTCCTCTAGGAGCATAAACGTGTGTTAAAGTGTCCTCTAGGAGCATAAACGTGTGTTAAAGTGTCCTCTAGGAGCATAAATGTGTGTTAAAGTGTCCTCTAGGAGCATAAACGTGTGCTAAAGTGTCCTCTAGGAGCATAATCGTGTGTTAAAGTGTCCTCTAGGAGCATAATCATGTGTTAAAGTGTCCTCTAGGAGCATAAACGTGTGTTAAAGTGTCCTCTAGGAGCATAAACGTGTGTTATAGTGTCCTCTAGGAGCATAAACGTGTGCTAAAGTGTCCTCTAGGAGCATAAACGTGTGTTAAAGTGTCCTCTAGGAGCATAAACATGTGTTAAAGTGTCCTCTAGGAGCATAAACGTGTGTTAAAGTGTCCTCTAGGAGTCTAAACGTGTGTTAAAGTGTCCTCTAGGAGCATAATCGGTGCTAAAGTGTCCTCTAGGAGCATAAACGTGTGTTAAAGTGTCCTCTAGGAGCATAAACATGTGTTAAAGTGTCCTCTAGGAGCATAAACGTATGTTAAAGTGTCCTCTAGGAGCATAATCATGTGTTAAAGTGTCCTCTAGGAGCATAATCATGTGTTAAAGTGTCCTCTAGGAGCATAAACGTGTGTTAAAGTGTCCTCTAGGAGCATAAACGTGTGTTATAGTGTCCTCTAGGAGAATAAACGTGTGTTAAAGTGTCCTCTAGGAGCATAAACGTGTGCTAAAGTGTCCTCTAGGAGCATAAACGTGTGCTAAAGTGTCCTCTAGGAGCATAAACGTGTGTTAAAGTGTCCTCTAGGAGCCTAAACGTGTGTTAAAGTGTCCTCTAGGAGCATAAACGTGTGTTAAAGTGTCCTCTAGGAGCATAAACGTGTGTTAAAGTGTGTGTGTGTGTGTGTGTGTGTGTGTGTGTGTGTGTGTGTGTGTGTGTGTGTGTGTGTGTGTGTGTGTGTGTGTGATACTTAGATCTCTGTGAGGGCCTGTTTCAGTTTTAAACCATCCTGAGAGTTTGTATCTGCAACTAAAAGTGGACTCTTTGAATGTGGGTGTGTTGTTCCTGTGTAGACAGAGGGCGCACTCCCACTGTGCCTCTGTACCGTGCCCCAGGACGTTTCACGGCTAAAGTCTGGTTCCTTTGACCAGCCCTTTGTGGGAGGGCGCCCAGAGTCGGGGGGGCATCCATGTTCGTGAGGACGGTCTTCAGTACTTCAAAGTACAGTTCCAGACTCGACTACGTTCTCGTTTAAAACTCCTTAAAGGAGGACGCCCACGTCAGTCAGGCTGTGATGTCATCCTGACTGTGCGGCCGCTCCTCTCCCGTTGCCGTGACTTCTTCCTTCCATCATTGAAACTTTAGAGCGTTTTTATTTAATGGAAGTTTGTGTAAAAATAAATAAAATACCATCTCTAGTCCCGTCGATCAGAAAACGACACAGCATGAGAACCGTCACGTTTCACACCACGGGGCGCTGTGAAGCTGAAGGCTGCACGGGAGCTGTGCGTTAAACCTCTCCTGATGAAATGTGCACAAATATAAACGTCGGTATTCTGAGTTTAATCCTTTTACGACGTGTAATTGAAGCTTCTGTTGGATCCAGGACATCAAACACGTTCACAGCAGAACTCACAACAACCAATTTACCCTGAACTCAAAACCATCGCTCCTATTGTCCACAGGTGCTCCACACACACACACACACACACACACACACACACACACACACACACACACACACACACACACACACACCTCTGTGATGGTGAAACTAAACACTCATGGAGCAGGAACATTAATCCTCCTGCTGCTTTATTACTGGTTTGATGAAGCAGCGCTCGTGTTTGATTGTTCAGGCGTTAAATGTGAAGATCAAGAGAGAGAGAGATGCAAAACCAGCACAAAAAGATGCAAAATGACTAAAAATAGATGCAAAACCAGCACAAAAAGATGCAAAAAAGACTAAAAATAGATGCAAAACCAGCACAAAAAGATGCAAAATGACTAAAAATAGATGCAAAACCAGCACAAAAAGATGCAAAATGACTAAAAATAGATGCAAAACCAGCACAAAAAGATGCAAAATGACTAAAAATAGATGCAAAACCACCACAAAAAGATGCAAAATGACTAAAAATAGATGCAAAACCACCACAAAAAGATGCAAAATGACTAAAAATAGATGCAAAACCAGCACAAAAAGATGCAAAATGACTAAAAATAGATGCAAAACCACCACAAAAAGGTGCAAAATGACTAAAAATAGATGCAAAATTACTAAAATTAGATGCAAAACCACCACAAAAAGATGCAAAATGACTAAAAATAGATTAAAAACCAGCACAAAAAGATGCAAAATGACTAAAAATAGATGCAAAACCAGCACAAAAAGATGCAAAATGACTAAAAATAGATGCAAAATTACTAAAATTAGATGCAAAACCACCACAAAAAGATGCAAAATGACTAAAAATAGATGCAAAATTACTAAAAATAGATGCAAAACCACCACAAAAAGATGCAAAATGACTAAAAATAGATTAAAAACCAGCACAAAAAGATGCAAAATGACTAAAAATAGATGCAAAACCACCACAAAAAGATGCAAAATGACTGAAAATAGATGCAAAACCAGCACAAAAAGATGCAAAATGACTAAAAATAGATGCAAAACCAGCACAAAAAGATGCAAAATGAGTAAAACTAGATGCAAAACCAGCACAAAAAGATGCAAAATGACTAAAAATAGATGCAAAACCACCACAAAAAGATGCCAAATGACTAAAAATAGATGCAAAACCAGCACAAAAAGATGCAAAATGACTAAAAATAGATGCAAAACCACCACAAAAAGATGCAAAATGACAGATTTTCCTGTTTAACTCACAGTCGTTTGGTGTGAGGTCCTTCAGAGCAGTGAAAGCCTCGTTTGTGGCTCCACAGCGCGGGTAGGTAACTCGACCCTGTGAGCTCTGCTGTGGGTCTGTGTTCATCAGCAGTCACTCAGGAGTCCAGGTAAACTGAGCAGCCTGTGGGTGGGCGCCATTAAAGCTCTGATCATCAACATGTTCTACGTTAAATAAAGATCAAATAACTGTGAAATTGACCAAACTGTGTCCTATACTGTTCGGACGTATGCAGACTGTAACGACATATTTATTCATTTAAAGTCATTTAGAAAATATGTCCTGAGCAAAGAAGAAAATCTGGTGACGTGGTGTCACAGCGTCTCCTTTAGGGCGCCCTCCCACTGTGCCTCCGTCCCGTGCCCCGTGCTTTAGGGTCCTTGTCCCCCCCTCCAGGCCCGTTTGTACTCACACTACCTGGGCCTCGGAGAATGCTTCTTGCTGCCTATACGTCATCACGCCGTAACACGTCACACGCATTGATGACGTCATGGCGATGCGTGGCTTTGTTTCCAGATCTTTCCGTAGACCTCGGAGTTTTTGTGCGTCTTGTCGACTGTTTTTGAATCTTTTCATCGACCAAATCTGCAGTAAACACTCCACCTCCGCATCACACCAACGTGAACCTTTCACCGCCATTGTTTGAAATGTCCGCGCATGGTCCCTCCTTCTTTTTTCTACGTCCCAACAGGCGCACAGGAAATGACCTCAGAGCCGCCGTAGGCCTCGTGCTCCTACACGTGCGCACGCTCGTGCTCGTACACGTGCAAACGTGCTTTACAAAAGCCCACCTCTCCCAAACGGGCCGTGGACGGCAAGCGTGCCGCAGTTATGCGCGGAGCGGTTACACTCACACTGGTCAAACGCACTAGGCTTGACCCGAAAAACCTGTTTTGGCGCGGTGCGGAAGGACAGTGTCAGTGCGCCCTTAGTCGTCCAAACTTAACCGTCTCCTTTAGTCGTCTAAACTTAACCGTCTCCTGTTACTGATCCCCTCTGGTTTTCTGGACAGCTCATTTGAATCCCATCCGTCGGGGACTAAAGAGTCTGGCGTCTTCACCATGAGGTCACAGAGCTCTGACGTCCGCACCGATCAAGGCCGGGTGGCGAAGAATTGATGGTGGGGCGTCTGAGCGGTGACACCGTATGCCGACGACAGCGATGTTTTACAGCTCAGCGGCCCTCAAGGGTGGAAGTATATCACGGTGGGGGCCCTGTGGCGGTTGGCAGCGGCGGGGTTTTTATTGGACCTCTAAGGCCTCTGGGCTCGGAGCCACGGGCTCATTATGAGACAATGTTCCCTCGCTGTTAGCACTTCACATGCTTCAGTGATCTGATTGGTTGGTTTGGCCCGTATGTTGGTGATAGACAGATGGTTTATCCAATCAGAAACCAGGATTTTCACCCCTTCATAAAAGATCTTTAAACCAGAGTTCAGATGGATCTGCTGAGACCAGGAGGATCCATCATCTGGAGGAGTCACGTTAGCCTCTTTTCTGAAACCGCGATCCCGTCTCATCTTCAGCCTCTGATCCTGGATCGGGTCTCGGGGGCAGCAGCTTTAGCAGGGGACCCCAAACTTCCCTTTCCCGGGCCACATTAACCAGCTCTAACTGGGGGATCCTGAGGCGTTCCCAGGCCAGTGTGGAGATCTAATCTCTCCACCTGGTCCTGGGTCTTCCCTGAGGCCTCCTCCCAGCTGGACGTGCCTGGAACACCTCCCTAGGGAGGCGCCCAGGGTTCATCCTTACCAGATGATCCTGAACCACCTCAACTGGCTCCTTTCAACGCAAAGGAGCAGCGGCAACCACGGTCCCACAGCGGATAAAAAAAATGGCCGTCTCTGCGTTGGTTTTGCGCATGCTCTGTCTCTTCTTCCCCGTTGTTGGTGTATTTCTGTGGAGTCACAGCGCCACCTTCATGCCTGGCATGTGAACTACCGCGCAGGTTTCACTGGACGCAGATGGCTCTTGAGACGAGGCCGTGTGGACGAACCCTCGTGTCTTTTTGTGATTGTTTGAATCTCAAACTGTGAAACTAGGCGGCGCTAATCAAACATGACTCCATAGTTTGTTACTTTGTTGCATATTCCTCTTAAAAAGTATTTTCAGAAACATATTTGAGTGTTAGCCGTAAAAAATTAGAACGTTTGGGACCAAGTCATGCCGGAACCTTAACGGAGCCGCGGCCAGACAAATAATTCTCATTTCAGAGCAAAAACACTAAAATATGTTTCTGAAAACACTTTATATGAGAAATAAGCGTCACAGCAACAGGTTCAAGAGCAGTTTTAGTAACTGACTGCACCAAACGGACGTAGGTCGTTATTATTTACTCTGGGCGTGCAACAGTGTTTAGAGGCGGATGTGAGCGGTGCATCGGGAGCGAGCACACGCGAGTCTGAAGACGGCAGAAAGTGCAGAGAGGAGAGAGAGCGAGAGGGAGAGAGAGATTACATTACATTTGTGTGCGTTAAACAGTCAAAATAAGAAGAGTTGTCAGCATCTGTGTTTACGCAGACACACCTGGGGCGAAGCTGGAGATCAGGATCTGCGAACAACTATTATACGGTCCTTTATTACAACCCTCAGTAACACTGACCGTGGATCTAGCAGATGACATTAGGAGCAGACACAGAGGTTTTTGACGTAATGATGTTATTTGGACACAAATATGAAACAGAGAAGTCAGAACGTTACTAAGTGGCCTTCAGTCTTAAAAAAAAGGGCCGGTGTGCTTCAGTGTGGAGCTGTGTGAATCTAAACCAGGAGCAGACGGACGGAGGTTGGAGAGAAGAACCCGGAGGATCGAGCTTCTCTCCTGACAGCAGTGACGTGCCCCTCTCCCTCATTCCCTCACCAGCTCTGCCGCTCGTGCTCCATCACACTGTCACGCTCGGCCCTCCTCGCTCGGCCTCGGCCCCCGTGGCCCTCTGCTGAACCGAGCGGCGGGCTCATTACGGCGCCGGGGGGCCTCAGAGGACGGAGGGCTGATGTTTAGCAGCTGAATTCACCACACACCCCACACCCCCACCCTTCCACTCCTCCGCCTGGCGCTGGCTTCAGTCTGTCGAGGCGGAGAACGTCATTCATCAAGAGCCGTCAGGCCGTCAGTCACAGCGGCCGGCAGGAGAGAGAGGCCACGGTCATTAGGCTTCCTGCGGGGGCCCTGCAGCGCCGCGCTCCGCTGAGAGCTGCTGAAAACGGCGTTTGTGGGTAAAAAACTGGTTATTGAGAGAAATCTGACAAATGGAGCTGACGTGAGGAATCGAGACGGATGGAGAGACGCGGTTTAACACCAGTGAGCAGCGACGCACCACACCCGGACTGCTGCTCTGCACTTAACACAGACAGAGCTCATATTAAACATGCTTCGTTGGCGGTTACAGCGTTACATTTATAATTTTTGAGTTTGAGATGCTAACAGCCGGACGTGGCTAACAGTGGTTAGCTCGGGGCAGCACGGTGAAGGCATTCAAAGGTCTTTTTTAACCACTAATGCTGCTGAAAATAACAGCAAACC
>NC_139833.1:1558741-1571241 GCF_963691815.1 Echiichthys vipera
AGAATGAAGATTTGAAGAAAAGGCCAAAAACAAAAATATTGATCCCAACAAGTTGCTCTTTTATTGAAAAGATGGTTCATAAATGCTGCTGCAAACAGGAAAACAGTCACTTTCACTGCACACACGCTGTTTACACGCACATCATTCATTCATTTTCATCCTCTCGTCCCTGTCGGGGTCGCGGGGGGGCTGGAGCCGATCCCAGCTGACATCGGGCGTGAGGCGGGGTCCACCCTGGACAGGACGCCAGTCTATCACAGGACACATAGAGACGAACAGAGACAGACAACCATTCACACCTACGGGTGATTTAGAGTCATCAATGAACCCAACACCTGCACGTCTTTGGACTGTGGGAGGAAACCGGAGAACCCGGAGAAAACCCACGCAGACACGGGGACAACATGCTAACTCCACACAGAAGGGCCCAAGCCGGGATTCAAACCAGGAACCCTCTCGCTATGAGGCGACAGTGCTAACCGGTACACCACCGTGTTGCCCCCACATACAGAACAACCAGCTGACTGAAGTTCCCTGGTGTCCATGTGCGGGGGTTGAATGGTGAAATGAGGGAGTAACTCTTCCTCCGGTACACACACACACACACACACACACACACACACACACACACACACACACACACACACACACACACACACACACACACACACACACACACACACACACACACACTAAATCACACACACGCCTTTATTTCCACCTTCACCTTTGTCTCAATCACCAGCGTGGGCAAAATGGCCGACTTTTGGACACAACCAGGACACAAACAGCTCTTCCTGGTAGTGATACTGGTTGCCATGGTGACATCCTCCCTCGGTTGAAAGGGAACGGTGCCGTTGCTTCCTAGTTTTGTCGTGAACGGTTCAGGCTTCGTGAACTCAGTGGAACCGGAGTCCTGCGTGGGAGTGGGTGCTCTGTCTGTTGCAGCATCTTTGATTCAGGTGCTCCTCTCTGATTGGCTGCAGCCGTGGGCGTGGCCTGGGTGTGTCTGCCGCTGACGGACCAATCACATTTACCTTCCTCACATTTAAAATGGCAGCCCCATGCTTCCTGCTCCTGCTCTCCAAACCTCCATGTGGAGCTCCTCAGTCGTGAACCAGTGAAAGAAAGTGACCTGTTGTGTGTGAAGCTGAAGAGGTGAGCGGCCATTTTGTGTTTCCCCCCCCTGCTGTGTCCTCAGACGCGTAGATTTAAACAACACAAGAGTTCAGGGTGAACGAGTCAACGTCGTGCAGGCGAGGCTTTATCTTTTCATTAGCTTGCGGTTATTTATCTGCATTCATATTCATTTTATTCATAACAGAAGTTTATACTCACTTTACTCAGGACACTTTAAAGAGCAGGTAAAGACCACACTCTGTGACTTATTTATGATTTGCAGAGACCCAACAATTCCCCCGTGAGCAGCAACAAGTCGCACTGTCTCTAATAAAGGTAGTAATAGTTATTATATACAGAATTAATCCAGCATCTTGTGGCTGAAAACCTTCACTATAACAGACAGGAGCGTCAGACAGACCCAGCTCTGTGGAGGACGGACATCTGTCTGCACCGGAGAGAGGAAGAGAAGGAGAGAGAGAGAGAAGACGGACATCTGTCTGCACCGGAGAGAGGGAGAGAAGGAGAGAGAGAGAGAGAAAAGACAAGGACGGACACAAGACAGAGACAGAGAGACAAAGACAGACAGTTCCAGAGATGCAAGCAACCACAGAAGTAACAGTAACTATAATAATATCTATAGTAATGTGAATATGTCCCCAAAGCAGCTTCAGTCCAAAGCAACTGGACTTGGTTCTTTGTCAGGAAGACGTTTCACCTCTCATCCAAGAGGCTTCATCAGTTCATGTACGCATCTGACCAGGACCAGGACCAGGACCAGGACAAGGACCAGGCTGGGACTGGACCAGGACCAGGCTGGAACTGGTCCAACTAACTGGTGTGGAGATCCAGGTATTTAACCTCTCACAAGGCCGATGATGTCACTGGAACCCTTTGTGCTCCGTCGTTAGAGTGACAGTCGTTGGTGGAAGTAGGTCTGGACTTCGTTAGTGCTGGTCCAGTCCCAGCCTGGTCCTGGTCCTGGTCCTGGTCCAGTCGTTGGTGGAAGTTGGTTTGGACTGGTACGCTGTGTTCAGCCTGGTCAGATGCGTACATGAGAACAATCAGAGGCTTAATGTGAATCTGACTGATATGTTATAACAGTTAAAACAGCAGAACAGTAGCAACAAGCACAGCTGAGGTCATAGATTATGAAAATGTTAATAATGATTATGGTGGTGAATATGATCAATGATGAGTCGTGGAAATTTGTGCGTCTTGTCGACTGTTTTTGAATCTTTTCATCGACCAAATCTGCAGTAAACACTCCACCTCCGCATCACACCAACGTGAACCTTTCACCGCCATTGTTTGAAATGTCCGCGCATGGTCCCTCCTTCTTTTTTCTACGTCCCAACAGGCGCACAGGAAATGACCTCAGAACCGCCGTAGGCCTCGTGCTCGTACACGTGCGCACGCTCGTGCTCGTACACGTGCAAACGTGCTTTACTAAAGCCCACCTCTCCCAAACGGGCCGTGGACGGCAAGCGTGCCGCTCCTAGACGTGGTACGGTTGCACTCACACTGGTCAAAGGAACCAGACTTTAGCCGTGACACGTGCTGGGGCATGGGACGGAGGCACAGTGGGAGTGCGTCCTTAGTTTAGCTCTGTGTCCACCTGAGGTTAAATCATCTTTCTCTCTCTGACACAGAACCGGCGAGGGGGCACAGCCTTTTACGTGACTTAGGGTTGCTCTCTTCTATGGACGCCCCTCCCTCCAACGTCACATACATGCCCTTTTTTTGGTCAGAGGAAATGAGGCGGAGTCAAAGTCTGACAACACTGAGACTCCTGTAGGCGAAGACGACTGGATCCAGTTGAGAGAACGGACCTGACGGAGACGCTACGTCTGTTTATATCCAGTCTGTGATTTGGACCAACGCAAAGAATCTACTTTCAGTCTTTTGTGGTTGTTTTGTGTTTGTTCGTGGTCGTTTTTAAGTCTCTGTGTGGTCACGTGGCGTCCCCATGTTGTTGTTTTGTGTTTGTTCGTGGTCGTTTTTAAGTCTCCGTGTGGTCACGTGGCGTCCCCATGTTGTTGTGTTGCCTCTCTTCCTGTGGTCAGAAGTTGTTTGTGGTTGTTACGTGTTCGTTCGTGTTGTTCTGTGTCTCTTCGTGGTCGTTGTGAGCATCATCCAGGACCCCTGATCCGTTGGGCCCCTGTGATCCACATCACAGCAGAACCGTCCATATTCATTAGTGTCTCTCTCTCTGTCTCTCTCTCTCTCTCTGTCTGTCTGTCTGTCTCTCTCTCTCTCTCTCTGTCTGTCTGTCTGTCTCTCTCTCTCTCTCTCTCTGTCTGTCTGTCTGTCTGTCTGTCTCTGTCTGTCTGTCTGTCTGTCTCTCTCTCTCTCTCTCTCTCTCTCTCTCTCTCTCTCTCTCTCTCTCTCTCTCTCTCTCTCTCTCTCTCTCTCTCTCTCTCTCTCTCTCTCTGTGTGTCTCTGTCTCTCTCTGTCTGTCTCTCTCTCTCTCTCTCTCTCTCTCTCTCTCTCTCTCTCTCTCTCTCTCTCTCTCTCTCTCTCTCCTGACTCAGCACACCAATGGGCGGTTCCTCAGCCCCTGTCACTCACAACCTTCCCCGCTACCTGATTGGTCCCTCTCCTCCGGGCTGGGCGGGGCCGGCGGAGCCACATGGAGCGTGCTGAGTGTCTGTGCGGCCGTCAGTCTGATCCATCCTCCGGTGGAGGCACTTGGCTCTGCACGGGAACAATCTCCGAGCTCGACCGAGTCACTTCTGCACTTCTGCACTTCTGTTCCTGCAGTTCTGAAGCAGCGAGGCGGAGCAGAGGACGCTGCTTTGCTTCCATGCGCGCGTAAAAGTCTTCTTCTTTGGCTGATTGATGAACTGGAGAGGATTTACTGATATTTTCCTTCTGCGCACTGGACGGACTTTGCGCGCTTCAGCTCACGCACCAAAACGGATTTCTAAGATAATTAGACATTAAATCCCATCGCTCTGCGGCTTCAGGGACTTTCCTCCCCCGTAGAGAAATCTTTATTTCCACGCGTGGATCCCGTCGGAACTCTTTGCTGTCTCCTCCAACTGAAACCTCTTTGATGGGAACATGAGCGAAGCTGCAACCGGAGCGCTTCTCCTGCACAACCTCCTCTTCCACCTGCTCCCGCGGCTGCTCCTGCTGCTCCATGCCTCGTCGGTGTGTCTGTCCGCGCAGCCCGGACATCCAGCGCGCTACTTCGGACACATAGCCGAGAACTCCCCGGCTGGGACGCCGGTGGACGGGGTGGTGCTGCCGGTCGGAGCCGGCGGATGCCCCGGCGCGGACCTGACCGCCAGCCTGACGGGGGATTACGCGTCGGATTTCAGGCTCGTTCACTACCACGGGCACCGGGACCACTGGGGGCATCTGGGTTTGGTCTCCGCCAAAGCTCTGGACCGGGAGTTCATAGCGATGTACGAGCTGACGGTGGAGCTGCCGCCGCGGTGTCTGAGGAGACCGGCGGCCGTCCAGATCGAAGTGTCGGACAGGAACGACAACATCCCCCGGTTCACCAGCGGGAACCAGACGGTGGAAGCGGACGAGCTGACGCCGCTCGGCACCGAGGTGGCCCGCTTTGACGCGAGGGACGGCGACGCGGAGAGGAACGGACGCGTCACATTTTACGCATCACCGGAGTCTCACCTGCTCCACGTGGTTCCGCAGACGGGACAGGTGAGCGTGGTCGGGTCCCTCCTGGGTGTCAGCCGGGTGACTCTGCGCCTTTACGTGAGCGACGGCGGAGACGTGGCGCTGATCAGTGAGCCGGTGTTCCTGCGCGTCAACGTCCGTAGCTCCGGCAGAGCTCGGCGGAGGCCCCGGGCTCTGACCGAGGAGCTCACCTACACCGTGACAGTCCCGGACCACGTCAGAGTGGGGGACCTGGTGTTCACCGTACCGGACCAGAAGTTCAAGCACCGGCGGTTCGAGGTGGTATCCGAGGCCGATTCTCCGGTCCAGATCGAGCGGGACTCGGGGCGTCTGTACCTGGCGCGGAGCCTGCAGGAGCCCGCAGAGGTGACGGTGAAGATCCACAACCTCCGAGGTAAGAGTTTGGTTTTTCTGTGTGCGTAAAAGCGCAAACGGCACTCGGTTGTTTTCCCGCAGAGTTGTGATGATGGTGTGAGCGTGGGTGCGGATCCGGGGGGGGGGTTTGGAAAACATCATCTGTTTACCTTCATAACTGTGATTGTAAAAACGGGATCAGTTAGTTTACACAGCTTGGTTACTGCTTCATATTTCCATATTCATCCATATCAGTGAATCCTGCAGAAAGTAGTCCCACACAGAGAAGAACTGGGGGAGAGTAACGTGACATGAGACCCTTAAAATGAGGATTCACTAATATAACAGCTCAGTAAACAGTGCTACGTGCTGTTGGCTGTTTAAACAAGGTAAACCCAGTAAATGACTCCATGTGCGGGACTTTGTGAATGATGTGTTGAGACTCTATGAAGCTGTGATTAATGGTGGACTGGAGGAGTTGCAGCTCTGCAGGTTCGACATGTTGTTGGATGATGGAGCTCTCACATGTTGTGATGGTTGACTGCTCAGTTTGAGTTTGAAATGAACTCATGTTTGCGTGTGTTTGAGTTGATTCTCAGTTTGTTTCCTGCTGAAATGGGAAGAGAAAAAACCTTCTGCACCTCAAAAACCTCAGATTTTTAACTGAGTCGACTGTGGTTTCACACCAGAGGACACGTTCGTCTGTTTCAGGTTCAAACCCTCGTGAGAGAGGACGTTGTGCATGGATGGATTAGTGAACGAGGCCTTGACTCATAAGATGTTACTGAAAAAACATATAATGATCACACACAGATGCTAAAAGTGAACACAAAACGACCATAAATGACTATAAGGATGCAAAATGAGCACGAGGAGATTCTGAGTGACTAGAACAGACACAAGACGAGCACAGAGAGACAGAAAACGACTGCAAAGACGCAAAATGATGATTAAATAGAAACAAAATGAGCACAGAGAAACAAAATGATGACAAAAAAAACTTAAAATGACTAAAATTAGATGGTGTGTGTGTGTGTGTGTGTGTGTGTGTGTGTGTGTGTGTGTGTGTGTGTGTGTGTGTGTGTGTGTGTGTGTGTGTGTGTGTGTGTGTGTGTGTGTGTGTGTGTGTGTGTGTGTGTGTGTGTGTGTGTGTGTGTGTGTGTGTGTGTGTGTGTGTGTGTGTGTGTGTGTGTGTGTGTGTGTGTGTGTGTGTGTGTGTGTGTGTGTGTGTGTGCTCATTCCCAACAGTTTGAATTTACTACAGTCACCGGCTACTTTTCACTCTTTCATTCCTCACATCTTTGCCAAGTGTGTGTGTGTGTATACAGTGTGTGTGTGTGTGTGAAAGAGATAGAGGCACACACACAGTTGCAGGTCGTTAGAGGACAGACAGAATTGAGTGTTTGTTGTGTGAGGTGAGCAGAGTCAACACACCTCTCACTTCACACAAACACACAGATTACTTTCAAAATACTGTCACACACACACACACACACACACACACACACACACACACACACACACACACACACACACACACACACACACACACACACCTTACATACTGTAAGTGACAGTAATACTGTGCGAGTTAAAGTAACTACAAGTGTTGCCGTAAATCGATTCACAAACTGAATCGTAAAGTCATTTTAAATCGGTTCGTGAGGAACGGACGCGTCACAATTTACGCGACAGTGACGCGAGGGGGAGGAGCCTCTGTGTATCCGCTGGATGTTGGTCAGCGGGTGGTATTTGGTATTTCTGGTGGGAACTCCCTTTTCATGGACGGTAAACGTAGAAAACTTTGGTCCGGGGAACCGTCCGGCTTTGGAGCTCAACTTGCAGTTGTTAAAGATGAATGCGGAGAAAAGAGACGCAATTCTCCTCTTGTTTGTCCGTAGAAGCGTTCTTACGGTTTCTTGTGTGGGAATGTTTCCTCACGATTTTAAATCTTGAAGCTTGTCTTTAAAAATCGCAGTTAGGTGTTTTCCTCGGATCGTTTGACTAACCACGATCTTTTCCGAATCCTAACCCTGAAGTTTCAACGCCTAAACCGAAGCAACGTCAAAAAGTGTGAGTGTTAGTGACGCACAGGGAATGAGCTCCAGTTAGCGCTGTTCGTTCTTTTCTTAACACGTCGAAAACGACTTGAAATGCACCAAAAATCGCAACTGGCATGGGTACTACAGCGTTTGGAGTCGCTGCACCTGGTTTCCTGTGGACGCACACATTTAGGAGTCGAGGCCGAGTGGACGGGAATCTAAGAATCAACCAAACAGCTTTGAAATTCTCCTTGAATCTGTCGACTGAAGGGTAAAGCCCGCCCCCCTGGAGGCGACGCCCACTTCCTGGAGCGTCACGCCCACTTAAACAAACTCTATGAAAGGTTTGGAGTCAGTGTTGAAGCCGGTCGATGTGAAGCTGAAGGGCAGCGGCGTCTGCGGTTGTTTGACAGAATGAAACGACGTCCAGATGTCACCGTGATCGACCCCCCCCCCCCCCCCCCCCCCCCCCCCCCCCCGTCTTCCCCCCAAAGTAAATGTTTAGGCAAGAACCTAAACCCCCCACATCTGGACGCCGGCGGTGGCCCGGTGTTCTGGTCAGATCTCGCCAATCAGTCGGTCCAAACTCGCATCTCCGCTGTTTATTTGTAGAAATTAGTGGTGTTTGCTCACCTGGAGCTCTCCCAGGTCTGAACAGGAAGCTCTGTTTGTGTTAAAGCAGACTGCGTGTGTGTGTGTGTGTGTGTGTGTGTGTGTGTGTGTGTGTGTGTGTGTGTGTGTGTGTGTGTGTGTGTGTGTGTGTGTGTGTGTGTGTGTGTGTGTGTGTGTGTGTGTGTGTGTGTGTGTGTGTGTGTGTGTGTGTGTGTGTGTGTGTGTGTGTGTGTGTGTGTGTGTGTGTGTGTCGACACGGCGGTGAGCGTGCTGTAAACGGGCCGGCTGATTGAGGCGACCTGTCTTTCGTCTGCAGCGGTCGCGGTTGAGTGTGATCTGTGTGAACGAGGTCTGGACAGCAGGCGAAGTCACACTCGGGCACGCTCGCCTCTGATTGGTCAGAAGGATCTCTCGCTCCCTCTGACGGCGGTCTGAGCGGCGCTCCGGTGAATGTGAAGCTGCTCGCTGTAGTTAGAGTTTATAAAGTAATGATAGTTTATGTGAGAAACATTGATAAGGACGCGTCACGCAGGACCACGGCAGCAGAGACCTGAGAGACGACAAAACACAAACAACTCTGGGGAAGAAGCTGAATTAGTGACATTAGAAACTCTTCTACAGACACACACACACACACACACACACACACACACACGCATAGACACACACACACACACATAGACACACACACACACACACACACACACACATATATACACACACGCACACACACTCTTACTTCACCTCCTGTATATAATAAATTGTACAGACATGACCCTCACAAACACAGACACACACACACACACAAACAGACACACGCACACACATGTACACACTTACACACACACACACAGACACACACACACACGTGTACACACACACACACACACACAGACGGACACAGGTCTCTCTCTCTGGCAGGTCATCCATCACTGCAGATGGCAGCGACTCCACTGAGTCCTTGGCATTCAATAAATGTACTGGAAACACACACACACACACACACACACACACACACACACACACACACACACACACACACACACACACATACATGCATAGACACACACACACACACACACACACACACACACACACACACACACACACACACACACACACACACACACACACACACACACACACACACACACACACACACACACACACACACACACACACACACACACACACTCGTTCGTCCGCCGTCTTATTGAAACTGTCTTTGAATGACTTGATTTGACCTGAAGATGAAGAGCAGCGTGGTTTCCTTTGCAGAAGAGTGAAATCAAAGCTCCACGCTTCACCTTTCACATCACACGCTTCCTCCCTGCTCACGGCCGAGCTGCTGAACATCAGCCGTGAGCAGAGATGTGTGATTTAAATCATCTGCACTCGCAATCGTTTATAATCCACGTGGCAGATTAAACGCTGATATGCTGCAGGAGTGAAGGTTATGTCAGACCTCTCTCCCTAAAGACCGACGGCCGTCCGACAAAGAGTCAGTGTGTTCGACGTTCCTGACAGTTTTTCCTTTTGTGCAAGATTTATTATTTTATAATTATTATTAAAGACAGTGAAACTTGTTGCTGCTCATGGGGGAATTGTCGGGTCCGTGTAAATCTTAAATAAGTGCCAGAGTGTGGTGACTAAAAATAGATCGAAAACCAGCACAAAAAGATGCAAAATGACTAAAAATAGATCGAAAACCAGCACAAAAAGATGCAAAATGACTAAAAATAGATCGAAAACCAGCACAAAAAGATGCAAAATGACTAAAAATAGATGCAAAACCATCACAAAAAGATGCAAAATGACTAAAAATAGATGCAAAACCAGCGCAAAAAGATGCAAAATGACTAAAAATAGATGCAAAACCACCACAAAAAGATGCAAAATGTCTAAAAATAGATGCAAAACCACCACAAAAAGATGCAAAATGACTAAAAATAGTTGCAAAACCAGCGCAAAAAGAAGCAAAATGACTAAAAATAGATGAAAAACAACCACAAAAAGATGCTAAATGACTAAAAATAGATGCAAAACCATCACAAAAAAGATGCAAAACCACCACACAAAGACTCTTGAATTATGGCGTTTGTTGTTGTGTTCTGACGCAGACGGAGTGGGGGGCCTCTGACACGTCTCTGCCCAGGGCCCCATTGGCTCTGGTTACGTCCGTGCTTTTTGTACGTGCGAATATTAAAAGGCGTGATTTTACACAAAGACGGAACGAAATGTCAAACTGGAGAGACGAGGAGATCCACGGACGTCTGTTGGACACACACACACCACACACACACACACACACACACACACACACACACACACACACACACACACACACACACACACACACTCTTTAGCGTCCCATCAACTGGAACAAATGTGTGTATCTGCATATTTAAATGAGAAAATGATTCCTGTTGGACTGAAATGAATGCACACGGACGGGCCTGTTCCCTGCTAACACACACACACACACACACATTATTACACAGACAGACACACACACACACACGGACACGCACACACGCACGTTATTACACACACGCTCTGGTCTGTCAGCCTTTCCTACAAATCTTCAGCTCTTGGCAGCCCTGAGGTGACAAACACGCACGCACACACACACAAACATGCACAGACACACACACACACACACACACACACACACACACACACACGCAGAGACACACACACACACACACAGTTTTTTCCTTTTTATTCTATTGTCTTTATTTCTGGATTTAGCTCGAGGCCTGAAGCAACCTGCCATCGCACCACGTGTGTGTCTGTGTGTGTGTGTGTGTATGTGTGTGTGTGTAACATCGCACACTGCAGGGCTGCGTGTCCTGGAGGCTGCTGAGCTTCACAGTGGTTGTGTTTGTCATTGTCACATACATTGATCACACCAGTGTCAGTATGCATGTTTGTTTGCTGGTATTTCTGTGTGTGTGTGTGTGTGTGTGTGTGTGTGTGTGTGTGTGTGTGTGTGTGTGTGTGTGTGTGTGTGTGTGTGTGTGTGTGTGTGTGTGTGTGTGTGTGTGTGTGTGTGTGTGTGTGTGTGTGTGTGTGTGTGTGTGTGTGTGTGTGTGTGTGTGTGTGTGTGTGTGTGTGTGTGTGTGTGTGTGTGTGTGTGTGTGTGTGTGTAGCTGCAGGATAAATTATCGTGTCCACTCACTGAAGCTCCCCAGAGTGACCTTTCCTTTGTGTTTTTTCTAAATGCAGCAAAACACGCACATAAATTACGGCCGTACTCATCTCAGCTCAGCGTCAATAGGGAATCAAACAAACGTCGCAGCGCGCTGAAGAACCAGCGGGTCAGAGGAACAGTGGCGGGGGCGGGACAAACTCTACATTCTTTATATCAAACCAATTATCTTCCTGACATCTATAGAAGTGAGGTTAATATGATTCCCTTCTGCTGTGACAGGTGAGAGTGGAGCTCTCTGTGCCGCTCAGTGACGCAGTTAAACCGTTTCCTTCTGATCCGTGGACGTTTGAGGTCCAGGAGCCGACGTCCGTGTGTTCACTGATGATCCAGCAAAGTGAATGCACTCATGATGAGAAGATACTAAATGACTTAAAATAGATACAAAACCAACAAAGACACGAAAATGATTCAAAATATTCAATATGACCTCAGAGAAAAAACAAAACGACGACGTAGAAATGTGAAATCTCTAGAAATAGATGCAAAACCACCACAAAAAGATGCAAAATGACTAAACATAGATGCAAAACCACCACAAAAAGATGCAAAATGACTAAAAATAGATGCAAAACCATCACAAAAAGATGCAAAATGACTAAAAATAGATGCAAAACCAGCACAAAAAGATGCAAAATGACTAAAAATAGATGCAAAACCAGCACAAAAAGATGCAAAATGACTAAAAATAGATGCAAAACCACCACAAAAAGATGCAAAATGACTAAAAATAGATGCAAAACCACCACAAAAAGATGCAAAATGACTAAAAATAGATGCAAAACCACCACAAAAAGATGCAAAATGACTAAACATAGATGCAAAACCACCACAAAAAGATGCAAAATGACTAAAAATAGATGCAAAACCACCACAAAAAGATGCAAAATGACTAAAAATAGATGCAAAACCAGCACAAAAAGATGCAAAATGACTAAAAATAGATGCAAAACCACCACAAAAAGATGCAAAATGACTAAAAATAGATGCAAAACCACCACAAAAAGATGCAAAATGACTAAAAATAGATGCAAAACCAGCACAAAAAGATGCAAAATGACTAAAAATAGATGCAAAACCACCACAAAAAGATGCAGAATGACCACATACTGTATAAAACCAACTCAAAATGAGTGCAGAATGAGCACAAATGTGCATAGAGGAAACTCTGACATTGCGCAGATGGAGTTCATCTTCATCGCTGTGCAGCTGTGCTAGCTTAGCACAAAGACTGGAAACAGGGTCTATGAAACAAAGCCACGCATCGCGATGACGTCATCAATGCGTGTGACGTGTTACGGCGTGATGACGTATAGGCAGCAAGAAGCATTCTCCGAGGCCCAGGTAGTGTGAGTACAAACGGGCCTGGAGGGGGGGAGGGGGGGTCATATTAACATATTACACATCAACGTCCATATAGTTCTTTTAGAGTGACTTTTTTTGGATCGAGGAAGTTTTTTCTGAGCTCTCACACAAATAAAGACGTCAACCAATCATGTTGCTTCTTTCCTGAA
>NC_139833.1:1586241-1590652 GCF_963691815.1 Echiichthys vipera
TACGAGCACGAGGCCTACGGCGGCTCTGAGGTCATTTCCTGTGCGCCTGTTGGGACGTAGAAAAAAGAAGGAGGGACCATGCGCGGACATTTCAAACAATGGCGGTGAAAGGTTCACGTTGGTGTGATGCGGAGGTGGAGTGTTTACTGCAGATTTGGTCGATGAAAAGATTCAAAAACAGTCGACAAGACGCACAAAAACTCCGAGGTTGCTAATTTCCGTTAGCACCAGAATGGTCATTTCCATTATGTGTTAGCATTGAGCTAACACCTGTATCCACTGGTTCCATACCCTCTTGGTAGCAGATCCCAGCAGACGGCAGCGTGTCTCTGTCTTTAGCGAGCGACATAAATATAATAAATAATAATGAATTCTGGTTGTTTTTGACCTTTAATCGGCTGCGTCCTCGAGGGCAGACGCTCTTTCTTTAATCACACCAGGTCGCTCATAACATCTCATCATCTCATTAACGGCACGCCGTGAAATTCATTGAGAACCTTCTGGATTTTAATGCCCCGGTGACCTTTTCCCCCTCTCTACCCCGAGGGTCCTCACACACACACACACACACACACACACACGCTTCTCAGAACACATTTGCATATCAACAACATGCTACATGCTACGTGTTGCTACATGCGACAAAAACAAGCTGGAATTAATATGAATATTGTGTGTGTGTGTGTGTGTGTGTGTGTGTGTGTGTGTGTGTGTGTGTGTGTGTGTGTGTGTGTGTGTGTGTGTGTGTGTGTGTGTGTGTGTGTGTGTGTGTGTGTGTGTGTGTGTGTGTGTGTGTGTGTGTGTGTGTGTGTGTGTGTGTGTGTGTGTGTGCGGCTGAGATTTCAAACGAAAACACGAACGCGGGTTTGGTAATTGCTAATCAGAGGGACAGGAAGTGTCGCCGTGGTTACGCTACGACAACTTCCTGTTTCGAGACTCTGATTCCTTTGTCTTCGTTTCATCCTTTCAACTCACTCCATTGTCCTTCTTCACTTCCCTTTTTCCCCCTCTCTTTCTCTTCCTCCGTCCCCTCACACATCCCTCCATCCTCTCTTCCTCCGTCCCCTCACACATCCCTCCATCCTCTCTCCTCTCTTCCTCCGTCCCCTCTCACATCCCTCCATCCTCTCTCCTATCTTCCTCCGTCCCTTCACACATCCCTCCATCCTCTCTCCTCTCTTCCTCCGTCCCCTCACTCATCCCTCCATCCTCTCTCCTCTCTTCCTCCGTCCCCTCACTCATCCCTCCATCCTCTCTCCTCTCTTCCTCCGTCCCCTCACTCATCCCTCCATCCTCTCTCCCCTCTTCCTCCGTCCCCTCACACATCCCTCTCTCCTCTCTTCCTCCGTCCCCTCACTCATCCCTCCATCCTCTCTCCTCTCTTCCTCCGTGCTAACAGGATTAGCGCTGCGTCTAACGAGGCGGAGGAAATAATTAGTCCTGTCACTGATAACATTTCCACGCCTCATTAGCGGGCCACAAGTCGCCTGCTCCGACTTTCTTCTCCTCACTCGTCCTCCCTCTGTCCTCCGTAACGCCGTCATCCCTCCATCCATCTCCTTCCTCCGTCGGAGAACAATGCACAGCTTCTGAAACCAGAGAAGAGGAGGATCGACCTCGTAGGGTTATGTCACTTCTAGCTGTGTAGCACTGCGCGTGAAACTGAGACGCTCCGCTGTGTTTTAAACACAAGGAACGCCTCGTTAACTTTGTGATTTCACAGGAAACTACGTGGTTACAGGGTTAGGAAAAGGGTCGGACATCAACCAGGAGCAGGCTAGGGAGTGGAACAGCTTAGCTCTTAGCAGACCGCCCTCTGTGGCGCTTGGTCCGGCGGCTCGGAAGATGTCGGGACGGTGAGCGCCTCATGTCCGCTGCACTAAACCCGATCTCTGCACGCTCCTCTTCGATGTTGATGAGTGTCAGTCCGTCCCAGGAGCTCAGCACATCTGCATATGGCGTTGCATGCCGGGTTGTTGTTTTTTTGGGAAGTTTGTAGTCATCTTTGGAAGTTTGTAGGCATCTTGGGAAGTTTGTATTCATCTTTGGAAGTTTGTTGGCATCTTGGGAAGTTTGTAGTCATCTTGGGAAGTTTGTAGTCATCTTGGGAAGTTTGTAGGCATCTTTGGAAGTTTGTAGGCATCTTTGGAAGTTTGTAGTCATCTTGGGAAGTTTGTAGACATTTTGGGAAGTTTGTAGTCATCTTTGGAAGTTTGTTGGCATCTTGGGAAGTTTGTAGTCATCTTTGGAAATTTGTAGTCATCTTGGGAAGTTTGTAGACATCTTTGGAAGTTTGTAGGCATCTTGGGAAGTTTGTAGGCATCCTGGGAAGTTTGTAGGCATCTTGGGAAGTTTGTAGGCATCTTGGGAAGTTTGTAGTCATTTTGGAAAGTTTGTAGACATCTTGGGAAGTTTGTAGTCATTTTGGAAAGTTTGTAGACATCTTGGGAAGTTTGTAGTCATCTTTGGAAGTTTGCAGTCATCTTTGAAGGTTTGCAGTCATCTTTGGAAATTTGTAGGCATCTTTGGAAGTTTGTTGGCATCTTGTGAAGTTTGTAGTCATCTTTGGAAATTTGTAGTCATCTTGGGAAGTTTGTAGTCATCTTTGGAAGTTTGTAGACATCTTGGGAAGTTTGTAGTCATCTTTGGAAGTTTGTAGTCATCTTTGGAAGTTTGTAGACATCTTGGGAAGTTTGTAGGCATCTTGGGAAGTTTGTAGGCATCTTGGGAAGTTTGTAGTCATCTTTGGAAGTTTGTAGTCATCTTTGGAAGTTTGTTGGCATCTTGGGAAGTTTGTAGTAATTTTGGGAAGTTTGAAGGCATCTTGGGGAGTTTGTAGACATTTTGGGAAGTTTCTCTGTATCACTCAGCTCTAGACTTCATGCAACATAACTTCAGATAGTCAGAAATCAGGGATCTGGTGTTTTTTTAGGCCCCTGAAAATGCTTTTGCACGTCTCTGGAGAGGACCGTCGACTGTTCTCAACATCACAAAAAATATCAAACCAGCTTCTAAACAAGCTCAAATACTGTGTCTGATCAATCGATCACTGTCACCTACACGACTATCATGACAACAGTTGTTCATCTCGATTAAGTAGAGAGGGAGATGAAGTTTCACACATCTTTGGAGCTCCCATCGGTTACGTTTTATCCCCCGTCTCACGCTGGACTGACCGTTAAACTCTCCCTTATTAACGGACTCAAATGCAGTTAAACAAAGACGCCTCTCCCTCGTCAGGAGACGCCGCATCATTTCATGTGCAAATGAAGCTCTCTAATTACCGACGGCTCGACGAGACTCAGCCCGGAGAAAAACAACAGAGTGAGACTCGGCTCGAGTGTCGGAGCGTGATTAAAACTGCAACACACCTTCTGCATGAGTGTTTCCTGCATCTGTTTGTGTGTACCTCATATTTTTTTGTTCCTGTGCGCGCCCTCCTGTGAACCCTGCTATAATTGCTGTCAATCAAACCCTCCAAACACACAAACACAACACAAAGGCTGCGCTCCCGCTCCCCTCTGAGGACCCACAACACCCGAGAACTCCTGAACAACACCCACGGAGCGACACCTCGACCCTCGGCGAGACAAAGGCTCAGCGCTCTGAGTGCGAAGGCGCCTGTCACAGCCGCTGAATGGACCCATTGTCCCGCTCTTTAGACCCTCGTTGTCGGCTTAATTGGCCCCTTCAGCGGCGAGGTGGAGATCTCTCTCTCTGCAGCCGAGGGCCCCGGCGAAAAAAACGCTGCCACGTTTAAAGGGCAAAGACAAAGCGGCGGCGAGGTGGAGGGGTTCGTGTTTACTGCACACAGACACGATGGGGTTTATGTTTGAGGCCTGCAGGTCGGACACTGTGGACACACAACGAGAGAGTGTGTGTGTGTTGTGAACTGCGTCTTTATGAAGGCGTAAAAGTGTGTATCCATGCGTGAGAGCGCTTTTAAAGATAAGATGGAGCGTGATGGAGGTGGACGCCACGATTCACCGCTCACATTTGAAACAATGTGTACTGTTTATCAAGAAGACATAGAGTAAACAAGAAACCCTGAGAAAGAGTTGAAATGAACTATTTTCATGATGGATCAATGTGATTATTTTCGTATTCATCATCAACTTATCTCATCTTCAGCCTCTGATCCTGGATCAGGTCTCAGGGGCAGCAGCTCCAGCCTCTGGTCCTGGATCAGGTCTCAGGGGCAGCAGCTCCAGCAGGGGACCCCAAACTTCCCTTTCCCGGGCCACATTAACCAGCTCTAACTGGGGATCCTGAGGCGTTCCCAGGCCAGTGTGGAGATCTAATCTCTCCACCTGGTCCTGGGTCTTCCTCGAGGCCTCCTCCCAGCTGGACGTGCCTTGACGCAGGTGCAGCTTTAGCCTCTGCTGGAGCTGGTTCCAGGTATCAGGCGCAG
>NC_139833.1:1590852-1593352 GCF_963691815.1 Echiichthys vipera
AGAAGAAGAAGAGGAACAAGGAGAAGAACAGAGGAGGTGACAGAAGGAGGAGAAGAAGGAGGTGAAAGGAGGAGGAGGAGAGGAAGGAGAAGAACAGGGGAGGTGAAACAAGGAGGAGAAGAAGAAGAAGAAGAAGAGAGAAGAAGAAGGAGAAGAAGAAGAAGAGGAGAAGAAGAAGAACAGAGGAGGTGACAGGAGGAGGAGAGAAGAAGGAGGTGAAAGGAGGAGGAGGAGAGGAAGAAGAAGAAGAAGAACAGAGGAGGTGACAGAAGAAGAAGAACGAAGGAGGAGGGGAAGAAGAAGAAGAAGAAGAAGAAGAAGAAGAAGAAGGAGGAGAAGCAGAAGAAGAAGAAGCAGAAGAAGAAGAAGAAGAAGAAGAAGAAGAAGAAGAAGAAGAAGAAGGAGAAGCAGAAGAAGAAGAAGAACAGGGGAGGAGAAGAAGAAGAAGAGAAGAAGAAGAACAGAGGAGGTGACAGAAGGACGAGGAGGAGGAGAAGAAGAAGAAGGGGTCATGACGGCGAGGTCGTCCGTCTTCCTAGCGGTTGCCATGGCGCTGGCGTCTCCCAGGATCCATAAACACAAAAAGACGACAGGTGGAATAAACGAGTGTGTGAGAAGAATGCAGAGTTCTGACGCTCACAGCTGCTCTTCTGTCCTTTTATGGAAACACTGAGTCACAGAGAGACGAGCAGCACCTAACAAGGCCTTTCTGTGGATTCACCAGGAAATATGTGTGTGGTGTGTGTGTGTGTGTGTGTGTGTGTGTGTCGTGTGTGTGTGTGTGTGTGTGTGTGTGTGTGTGTGTGTGTGTGTGTGTGTGTGTGTGTGTGTGTGTGTGTGTGTGTGTGTGTGTGACCTGCTCTTGGGTTGCTAGTGGTTCAGGGGAGTTCTTTCTCATGCGGTCTCCGCAGGTTTTTGGAGGACTGGAAAAGGTTATCAGAGTTGTCGTTCGGGTGGAAAAGGAGCGATGCGTCCTCGTCCCATCTCGTCACATACACACGGACATGTCAGAACCCGATAACGCTCCACTGCGGGTCGCTGTTCTGAACACGTTGTTGATGTGAACTTCGTGGTCAGGTTTGGGTAACGAGGGTAAACATAAGTGTGGTTGTGTCGTGGCTACAGTCGACATGAACGGGACGAGAGTCGCGGCGTCCTGGGTGTCTGGTGCAGTTCATCGAGAGTGCGAAACACTGAGGGCCGTGACAAAATGGCGGCGTTTGAAGTCCTGGGCATGTGGTCAAGAAGCCCCTACGAGGTTTTCCTTGCACTTCCAATGGGTAGGAGACTTGCGGATGCACGCGGACCACGCCGTAGGGAACGTATCTGGGTTTTTATGAGAACGCCTCGGGGAGAGATGGAGAACTTCCTGAAGTGCAGGGGACATCTGGACGACCTCGCTCCAGACGAGCGGGCTGGATGATGTTGGTGTGTGTTCCCCTGTGTTTAAGTGTGTTTACGTGCGTGTGTGTTGCCTTCCTAACATGCTAAGTGGCGAGTAAAGACATGAGAGCGAGGGGGGGGGGGGGGGGGGGGAGGGGGGGGGGGGGGAGGGGGGGGGGGGGTTGGAGCTGCTGCGGTCACGGTTAAGAAGCGAGCGCGCTGAGAGGGTTTCGCTGTTTGAAGTGTCGGACAGCGTTTCTCACTCAGCGCTTCGATGTGTCGCCGCCAGGGAACGCGTTTGACTCTTGAGGGGAAACAACGGCTGTGTGTGTGTGTGTGTGTGTGTTGTGTGTGTGTGTGTGTGTGTGTGTCACTCAGCCATAGAAAACCCAATCCCTCCCAGGCAAGGTTGGGAGTGTGTTAAAACCACACACACACACACACACACACACACACACACACACACACACACACACACACACACACACACACACACACACACACAAACACACACACAAACACACACACACACACACACACACACAATTCATGGAGAGAAGTCAGAGCGAGGGGGGTTGCCAAATGGATCAGCGCCCTGAGCAGTTGAGGGTTCAGGTGCCTTGCTCAACAGCACCTGAGCAGTGCCCAGGAGATGAACTGGCACCGATCCACGCTCCATTCACGGTCCATTCACGGTCCACACAGGGACTCGAACCGGCGACCCTCTGGTTCCCAGCGGAGTCACCTATGGACTGAGCTACAGAAATGAGCTACAGAAAGGAAAGGAGTCTTGAACCCGGGCTCAGTTCGTTTCCAGCCCCCTGGTCTAAACGCTCCCGTAGCAGTGGTGATTTAAGTAAACATGGAAGAGTTTCACCCCGAGAACGTACAGAACCCTCGGCCTCTCCGGGTGAATCGCTGTGGAGCGTCTCAACGACCTCTGTCGAGTCCTGAACGCGTTAGGCCGGTGGGTTATCGGACCTTCCTTAAGCCCAAAAGTCTCCATAAGTCCTCCAACACCTGGGTGTTTGCTTCGGCGACAACCCCAGCTGCAGCCCTTCTGGTCTCCGGGGGGGGGCAGGTCTAGGACCCCGGGGCCGACCAACCCCCCCAAAGG
>NC_139833.1:1595852-1600852 GCF_963691815.1 Echiichthys vipera
TAAAGGGAAACATTTTTCAAGCTGGACCATATTTACGTTACAACCGCTAACAGCCTGACGATGCTAACAGTGATTAGCTCGGGGCAGTACGCTGAAGGCATTCAAAGGTCTTTTTTAACCACTAATGCTGCTGAAAATAACAGCAAACCTCTGCAGCAGCATGTGAAGAGTCCCTACACAGAAATATATATATATATATAATAAACAACACCGACAGAATTGGACGGTTTGGTTTTGATTATTATTGTAAACAGGAAACACACACACGTTCCCTCAGTGGATGCAAACCAAACACTGTGCATGTTTATTTATACACACTTTCCCATCAGGGCGCAGCAGAGGAGCCGATGCAGGCGTGAATATATTACGTGTGTGTGTGTGTGTGTGTGTGTGTGTGTGTGTGCTTTGTGAGGACCTCCCAAACCTTTGCTGGGACCCAGAGCGGCGGTTTCTGACCTGTGAGATGGGGTGGTGGACGTAGATCCAGCCCGTACTGGGGTTGATGTGCAGGTACGCTGGCTTCTGATTGGACAGGGTGTAGGTGATGGCCGCGTTGCTCCCCTGGTCGTCATCGTGTGCCGCCGCTCGCAGGAAACTAGTTCCAACCGGAGTGTCCTCACGCAGGAAGTCTGAGGAGGAGATTTACTGTCAGGGAGGGGCCAGAATACCACAGGTACTACACCTGAAGTAAGACTCTCTCCAACAAAAAACACACATGTGAGGCGCCCGGTGGCTCAGTGGTCAGAGCGGGCGCCCCATAGACAGAGGCTAAGGTCCTCACCACCTCTCTCTCTCCTGTTTCCTGTCACACACATGTGTGAGCAGTGGTGGAAGCACATTTACCCAAGTACCGCACTTAAGAACTATTCAGAGGTGCTAAAGGACCAGAAGGGTGCACAAAAAACAGGACCTGATGAGACCTGATGTGACGTGCACGTGCTTCTACCTAAGAGACGAAGATCAGAGGTAAAGCGGGTCATCTTCTATTTGAGAGATTGGAGGTTCGATCCCGGCTCCCCCGGTCCGTGTGTCAAGGTGTCCTTGGGCAAGACACTTAACCCCAAATTGCTCCCCGCGCTGCGAATGGTTAGATCTTAGGGCTCGTCCACACAAAGACGCGTTTTCCTGTAACCATTCATCTTCAGTCTGGTTTTGTTTGGACGCAGAGATTTAGGAGTCGAGGCCGAGTGGACGGAAACTTTTTTAAGAACCAAAAAAAGGTGGTTTTCGATCGTGTGGACGAAGAAGAAGAAAAAGAAGAAGAAGAAGAGGAAGAAGAAGAAGAAGAACAGAGGAGGTGACAGAAGGAGGAAGAGGAGGAGGAGGAGAGGAAGAAGAAGAAGAAGGAGAAATAGAGCAGAGGAGGTGACAAAAGGGACGGGAAACTTTTTAAGAACGACAGAGAAAAGAAAGGTGGTTTTGGATCGTGTGGACGAACCCTTGATTAGAGGGTCTGTAGACGTCCACTTCCATCAGTGTGAAAGCGTCTTCAGTCGTCAGAAGACGATAGAAAGGAGCATTATAAGAACAACTCCATTCACCGAGAAGGTTTAGGGAGGTTACCGTGAACCATATTTCACAACAGCAGACATATGTAACGTCAGATACCCTCACACACGGTGTCCACACGCAGACTGACTGTAGACTGACTGGAGCTCGAACACTGAGCTGCGTTCAAAGCGACCCATGGAAACATCACGTTCTGTGACGCTCAGCACATATTAGAATAACGGGAACACGGCGCTGTATGGCGTCAGCAGCGCGTCGCCTCGTTCTGTCATTTCTGGGTCTCACTCTGAGACGTCAACGGATCCACGAACGCAACCTCCAGTCAAACAGGCGGGGAGCCGGGCCTCCGCACTCAGCCCTCTGTAATACTGCATTTCAAGCATTATGTCAGTAATAACGTCTGTTTGACGTTTGTGGGTCTCGAACACGCTTCCACTGACTAACCCGTCAGATCCTGAGTCTAATCACAGAGACGCAGAGGAAACAACGACCTGGAGGAGCAGACGCAGAGTTCAGCCGCCTCCCGTCAGAAGCTCCTTCTGTTTGCTGCAGTTACAACGTATCATCTCATCTCATCTTCATCCTCTTATCCGGGGTCGGGTCGCGGGGGCAGCAGCTCCAGCAGGGGACCCCAAACTTCCCTTTCCTGGGCCACATTAACCAGCTCTAACTGGGGGATCCCAGAGCAGAGAAAGAGCCTGACGGATAAACTGACTGAGGGCGCCCTCCCACTGTGCCTCCGTCCCGTGCCCCGTGCTTTAGGGTCCTTGTCCCCCCCTCCAGGCCCGTTTGTACTCACACTACCTGGGCCTCGGAGAATGCTTCTTGCTGCCTATACGTCATCACGCCGTAACACGTCACACGCATTGATGACGTCATGGCGATGCGTGGCTTTGTTTCCAGATCTTTCCGTAGACCTCTGAGTTTTTGTGCGTCTTGTCGACTGTTTTTGAATCTTTTCATCGACCAAATCTGCAGTAAACACTCCACCTCCGCATCACACCAACGTGAACCTTTCACCGCCATTGTTTGAAATGTCCGCGCATGGTCCCTCGTTCTTTTCTCTACGTCCCAACAGGCGCACAGGAAATGACCTCAGAACCGCCGTAGGCCTCGTGCTCGTACACGTGCGCACGCCTGCGCGCGTATCCTCTGACATCACTGTGATCTATGCGTCTGTGACGACCGTAAGATAAACAACAAGCAGCTAAACAGAGGTGGTTTCCAGCTTACACACACACGCACACACACACACACGCACACACACACACACGCACACACACACACACACACACACACACACACACACACACACACACACACACACACACACACTCATCAGTGGTAAATGAATGCATGTCCCAGAAACATTTCGATCCGCCTGTTAAATAGTTGATGAGCCGCTCGTTGCGTTCCCCTAATCTGGAGAGGAGAACTTCCGACACAACGCTTTTCAAAAACACATATTTGCACGCGTGGTAAACAAACCGGGACCCGCGGGAGCCGCCGCAGAATGTTTCATCAGTCTTAAGAGCTTTCCAGGATTACAAGGATGCAGATGGATGGTCGATGGGAAACAGAAGGCTCCGTAATTCACCTGTTTCCCCCAAAACACACACACACACACACACACACACACACACACACACACACACACACACACACACACACACACACACACACACACACACACACACACACACACACACACACACACACACACACACACACACACACACACACACACACACACACACAGAAACATTCCTATTGTACAGTAAGAGGACCATGAACGTGCACAGGTGGAGACGGGACCCCAAAAGTGAAGAAATCATCTCATCTCATCTTCAGCCTCTGATCCTGGATCAGGTCTCGGGGGCAGCAGCTCCAGCAGGGACCCCAAACTTCCCTTTCCCGGGCCACATTAACCAGCTCTAACTGGGGGATCCTGAGGCGTTCCCAGGCCAGTGTGGAGATCTAATCTCTCCACCTGGTCCTGGGTCTTCCCCGAGGCCTCCTCCCAGCTGGACGTGCCTGGAACACCTCCCTAGGGAGACGCCCAGGGTTCATCCTTACCAGATGATCCTGAACCACCTCAACTGGCTCCTTTCAACACAAAGGAGCAGCGGCTCTACTCCGAGTTCCTCACGGATGCTGAACTTCTCCCCCTCTCTCTAAGGGAGACTCCAGACCCCCTCCTGAGGAAACACATTTCACACGCTTGGACCTGGACCTGGTTCTTTGGGTCCTGACCTGGACCTGGTTCTCTGGGTCCTGACCTGGACCTGGTTCTTTGGGTCCTGACCCAGCTTTCATGACCACAGGTGAGGGTAGGAACCAGGACTGAGCGGTAGAGCGACTGCAGCTCCGCCCCCGCTGCTCCGATTCTCCGGCCAAACTCACGCTCCATCGTCCCCTCACTCGTGAACATGATCCCGAGGTACTTGAACTCCTTCACTTGTCATAGGTGAAGAAACCTTTGAACCATTTTAACCCCGAGTGTTTCACACTAACTAAGTAAAAACTAACTTAACGCGCTGAACATCACAGGCACAGAACTGATCTGGACCATTTCTGTTAATCGGTGCAGTACTAAGCAGACACTCACACTGGTAGCGGCTGTTCTCAAACTTGGGGTCGTTGTCGTTCTGGTCGGCGATGAGCACGGTGATCTGACAGATGCCGATGAGCGGCTCCTCCGCCTGATCCGTGGCTGTCACCGATAACATGTATTCCCTCTGACGCTCCCGGTCGAAACTCACCGTTGTGGTGATGACACCTGACAAACACAGGGACCGTGCTGTTAACTCTTAAAAACATACTCAGTGTTCATACAGCGAGGTTGCGTGGAACTCACCGGTGTCGGGATCGATGTCGAACCCCGACGACACTCCGTCTCTGTGCATGATGCCGTACTTGACCTCTCCGTTGACCCCCATGTCGGCATCGTGGGCCTTGACGTGCAGGACGAACGTCCCCGACGGCTGGTTCTCCAGGACCACCGCATTCAGACTGTAGTTCTGACACTGAGAGCACAAACAGCCCGATCAACACTGAACACAGATCAGGAGAGAAAGTGACGCTCCATCGGAGCACGGACGGCGTCAGTCACCTCCTGGAAGAGCGGCTTGTTGTTGTTGATGTCGTTGATTCCCACGATGACCTGAGCCGAGCTGCTGAGCGGGTACGGTCCCCCGGACGCGTTGTCGTCCGTGGCGGTGATGTTGAGAACGTACTGCGGCCCCCTGAGCCTCGGAGGGGGGCTCCTCCGCAGCTTGATGATACCTGCACACACAGACACACACACACACACACACACACACACACACACACACACACACACACACACACACACACACACACACACACACACACACACACACACACACACACACACACACACACACACACACACACACACACACACACACACACACACACACACACACACACACACAGGTTCAGACCATGTTAGGCTTCTTTTCAAACGC
>NC_139833.1:1610852-1618107 GCF_963691815.1 Echiichthys vipera
ACCGTCGTCTGAACTTAACCGTCATCTGAACTTAAAGGTCATCTGAACTTAACCGTCGAGGAAGGAAGCAAGCGAGGATGGACAGAAGGAAGGAAAGAAGATAGAAAGAAAGAAAGAAAGAAGGATGGATGGATGGATGGGGGAAGGATGGATGGATGGAGGAAGGAGGGATGGAGGAAGGAAGGATGGAGGAAGGAGGGATGGAGGAAGGAAGGATGGAGGAAGGATGGATGGATGGAAGGATGGATGAGGATGGGGGATGGATGGATGGAGGAAGGATGGATGGATGGAGGAAGGGTGGATGGATGAAGGAAGGAGGGATGGATGAAGGAGGGAAGGAAGGACGGATGGATAGAGGAAGGATGGATGGAGGAAGGATGGATGGATGAGGAAGGAGGGAAGGAAGGATGGATGAAGGATGGGGGATGGATGGAGGAAGGAAGGATGGATGAAGGATGGGGTGATGGATGGAGGAAGGAAGGATGGATGAAGGATGGGGGATGGATGGATGAAGGAGGGAAGGATGGATGAAGGAAGGAAGGAAGGACGGGTGGATGGAGGAAGGATGGATGGAGGAAGGAAGGATGGAGGAAGGATGGATGGATGGATGAAGGATGGAGGAAGGATGGATGGAGGAAGGAAGGATGGATGAAGGATGGGGGATGGATGGATGGAGGAAGGATGGATGGATGGAGGAAGGAGGGATGGATGAAGGAAGGAGGGATGGATGAAGGAGGGAAGGAAGGACGGATGGATGGAGGAAGGATGGAAGGATGGATGGATGGATGGATGGATGGATGGATGGATGGATGGATGGATGGATGGATGGATGGAGGAAGGTGGAGGGAGGGAGGAAGGAAGGAAGGATGATGGATGGATGGATGGATGGATGGATGGATGGATGGATGGATGGAGGGAGGAAAGGTCACATCTGTCCAGTAATCAAAACCTAAATAAGGTGGATAGAAGCTGGAGGGGCTGCTGTGTGTGTGTGTGTGTGTGTGTGTGTGTGTGTGTGTGTGTGTGTGTGTGTGTGTGTGTGTGTGTGGTGTGTGTGTGTGTGTGTGTGTAAGCTGGTTAACACTCTTTGAAGACTCACAGGAAGTTCGTTTTAAGCCCCAGGTGAAGAGAGGAAGAGGAGGAGGAGGAGGAGGAGGTGGAGAGGGATGGACAGATGGTGGAGGAGAAGATGAGTGGAGCAGGAGGACGGAGGAAGGATGGAGGGATGAGAGAGTGAAGGAGGAGAGGAACCACATCTGTTCACCAGGAGGGTTCGAACCGACCTGTCAATCATCTCCTCTCCGTCTGTGAGGGGAAACATTTGACTGACGCACGCCTCACTTTCCTGTTTGTGTGTGTTAGTGAGACCGTTAAGTTAAGACGACTAAAGGAGACGGTTAAGTTTAGTCTCTAAAGGAGACGGTTAAGTTTAGACGACTAAAGGAGACGGTTAAGTTTAAACGACTAAAGGAGACGGTTAAGTTTAGTCACTAAAGGAGACGGTTAAGTTTAGTCTCTAAAGGAGACGGTTAAGTTTAGACGACTAAAGGAGACGGTTAAGTTTAGTCTCTAAAGGAGACGGTTAAGTTTAGACGACTAAAGGAGACGGTTAAGGTTAGACACTAAAGGAGACGGTTAAGTTTAGACGACTAAAGGAGACGGTTAAGTTTAGTCTCTAAAGGAGACGGTTAAGTTTAGACAACTAAAGGAGACGGTTAAGTTTAGACGACTAAAGGAGGCGGTTAAGTTTAGACACTAAAGGTGACGGTTAAGTTTAGACGACTAAAGGAGACGGTTAAGTTTAGACGACTAAAGGAGGCGGTTAAGTTTAGTCTCTAAAGGAGACGGTTAAGTTTAGTCTCTAAAGGAGACGGTAAGTTTAGACGACTAAAGGAGACGGTTAAGGTTAGACACTAAAGGAGACGGTTAAGTTTAGACGACTAAAGGAGACGGTTAAGTTTAGTCCTCTAAAGGAGACGGTTAAGTTTAGACAACTAAAGGAGACGGTTAAGTTTAGACGACTAAAGGAGACGGTTAAGGTTAGACACTAAAGGTGACGTTAAGTTTAGACGACTAAAGGAGACGGTTAAGTTTAGACGACTAAAGGAGGCGGTTAAGTTTAGTCTCTAAAGGAGACGGTTAAGTTTAGTCTCTAAAGGAGACGGTTAAGTTTAGACGACTAAAGGAGACGGGTTAAGGTTAGACACTAAAGGAGACGGTTAAGTTTAGACGACTAAAGGAGACGGTTAAGTTTAGTCTCTAAAGGAGACGGTTAAGTTTAGACAACTAAAGGAGACGGTTAAGTTTAGACGACTAAAGGAGACGGTTAAGTTTAGTCTCTAAAGGAGACGGTTAAGTTTAGTCTCTAAAGGAGACGGTTAAGTTTAGTCTCTAAAGGGAGACGGTTAAGTTTAGACAACTAAAGGAGACGGTTAAGTTTAGACGACTAAAGGTGACAGTTAAGTTTAGACACTAAAGGAGACGGTTAAGTTTAGACGACAAAAGGAGACGGTTAAGTTTAGACAACAAAAGGAGACGGTTAAGTTTAGACGACTAAAGGAGACGGTTAAGTTTAGTCTCTAAAGGAGGACGGTTAAGTTTAGACCACTAAAGGAGACGGTTAAGTTTAGTCACTAAAGGAGACGGTTAAGTTTAGACACTAAAGGAGACGGTTAAGTTTAGACGACAAAAGGAGACGGTTTAAGTTTAGACGACAAAAGGAGACGGTTAAGTTTAGACGACAAAAGGAGACGGTTAAGTTTAGTCACTAAAGACGACGGTTAAGTGTAGAGGACCGTTAATTGTAGACGACGGTTAAGTTTCACAGGTTTAAAAACTTTTCAGCCTCACACACCACACACGCGCACACACACACACACACACACGCGCACACGCGCATGCACACACACACACACACGTACACACACACACACACACACACACACACACACGTACACACACGTACACACACGTACACACACGTACACACACACACACACACACACACACACACACACACACACACACACACACACACACACACACACACACACACACACACACACACACACTCTAAATTATTGGGTTATTCTCTGTATACATGTCGTCACTTTGAGCCGGAGGGGAATTCTCTTCTTCTTCTCATTTAAAATAATAAAAACTAAAAACCCACGGCCCCCCGGCTCCGTGCCCCCCCCCCCCCCCCCCCCTCTAGAGACGTCCCTGTTGTTCCTGGGTGTGGGGCGTTCTTGCCCGGGGAGCGATTAAAGCCGCAGCTCACGCCGTTTATGTGCGTTCATCTCTCTCACACGGGACGCTAAGTGAAATTCAACAAGTCACATTTTATTTATTAAAGCAGATCCAGACCCGGGTACAGATCCAGACCCGGGTACAGATCCAGACCCCGGGTACAGATCCAGCCCCGGGTACAGATCCAGACCCGGGTACAGATCCAGACCCCGGGTACAGATCCAGACCCGGGTAAAGATCCAGACCCGGGTACAGATCCAGACCCGGGTACAGATCAGGACGCGAGGACAGATCCAGACCCGGGTACAGATCCAGACCTGGGTACAGATCCAGACCCGGTTACAGATCCAGACCAGAGGACAGATCTAGACGGGAGGGAAGGAAGGAGGGAAGGAAGAAGGAGGGAGGGAAGGAAGGAAGGAGAAACAGAGAAAACGTCAACTCACTGTCCCAGGGAGGAGGAAGTGGGCGTGTCCCAGCGTCCCGTCTCGTTGCCGGGCTGACAGCCGGTACACCGCGGAGCCGGCGTGGCGTCCGGACCCACGGCGCCCAGGTACGGAGAGGGGAACATGGCCCACTGCAGGTCGGCCTGACTGGGCGTGCTCAGACCCAGCCTGCACAGGTACCAGTCGTCACCTGGAGACAGAGGAGGAGGTCAGGTCAGTGACGCACGTCTCTACGGAAGAAACGCTCCCCGCAAAGAACCAAAACGAAACCACAAAGAACCAAACGACCCAAACACTGAGGTCACACAGCACCGCGGAAACATGGAGACAGGACGTGATGAATTTGATTCATCAGTTATGACCCTGGTGGCACACGCAGACCCAAACATCGTCCTTTGGGTATCGGTTTCTGTGACCGCGCTGCCATGTGTGACGTCAACACAACAACAACGAACACCAGAGACAGAAAAGCCCCAAAAACCAGCACAAAAAGATGCAAAATCACTAAAAATAGATGCAAAACAACCACAAAAAAGGGGCAAAATGACTAAAAATAGATGCAAAACCACCACAAAAAAGGGGCAAAATGACTAAAAATAGATGCAAAACCAGCACAAAAAGATGCAAAATGACTAAAATAGATGCAAAACCACCACAAAAAGATGCAAAATGACTAAAAATAGATGCAAAACCATCATAAAAAGATGCAAAATGACTATAAATAGATGCAAAACCAGCACAAAAAGATGCAAAATGACTAAAAATAGATGCAAAACCACCACAAAAAGATGCTAAATGACTAAAAATAGATGCAAAACCAGCACAAAAAGATGCAAAATGACTAAAAATAGATGCAAAACCAGCATAAAAAGATGCAAAATGACTAAAAATAGATGCAAAACCTCCACAAAAAGATGCAAAATGACTAAAAATCGACTCTTTGAATGTTGTTTGTCTTGTTCCTGTGTGGACAGAGTGGGGGGGGGGGGGGGGGGGCTCTCACAGGTCGGTGCCCAGGGCCCCGTTGGCTCTGATTACGTCCATGCTTGAGGTTCAACATTTAAATCTGTGTGTTTATTGTCGTCTTCTATTGTTCTGTGAGTCCTGGTGTTTGAAAGCCGCTGTTCCAAACAGTGAACCCACTCACTGCTAATGCTAATGCTAATGCTAATGCTAATGCTAATGCTAGCACCTGCATTAGCTCTATAAAAATCCATTTTGAGTCAATATTGTTGTTTTGTGTGTTTGTGTTGCTGCTTTGTTTCGGCTGCTGCCTGAGCTTTGTCGGTGACGCAGCTTGTTCGCTAAGCTAGCGCCGCCTGTTCATGAAAGAGGCGCCGCTCGCCGCCACAGGGGGGACGAGGTGAGCGACGGGGGAGGAAGAGAGGAAGGAACGCGGCTCCTCCAAAATAAAACAACAACACTTTCAGAAGAAGATCACAGGGAAACATGGGAACACACACACACACACACACACACACACACACACACACACACACACACACACACACACACACACACACACACACACACACACACACACACACACACACACACACACACACACACACACACACACACACACACACACACACACACACACACACACACACACACACACACACACACACACACACATCGTGGGGTTCTGAGGAGGGATTTGTCGGGTTTGAACGCTGCACGCCGCTCGCTGTTGTTTGGGCTCCTGTTGTTGTTTCAGAGAGAGAGAGAGAGAGAGAGAGAAGAGAGAGAGAGAGGAGAGGAGAGAGAGAGAGAGAGAGAGAGGAGAGAGAGAGAGAGAGAGAGAGAGAAAACTTCACTTCAGAGACACAAAAGAAGAGAGAGAGGGATGAGGAAGAGGAGGAGGAGGAGGTGAAAACATGTGTCTGTCTTTTTCTATCGTCTCTGATCGTCTGTCAACAAACTGAGAGCAGGAGAGGAAACGAGAGGAGGAAGAAATGATGGGAGGAGGAGGGAAGAGAGGACAAGAACCAGACGGAAGAACAGAGGAGAAGGAGGGAAGTGTGGAAATACGGAGGTAAAGAGAGGCCACGCGGAGCAGTTTGTGCATTTTCCACGTATGTTTTTCAGGCGTGTTCCACGAGTTAAAAACAGGAGAAGAAGAAGACGGTCCGTTTCCCCCGGACGTCCTAAAACCAAACCACAACCTTAACCCGTCACTTAACGGTCGTTTTCTGTGCCTAAACTTAACAGACACCAAAAGCAACCGTCTCGCCGTCGACTTCCTTCACCGTTTTTTCAAAAGTTTTGCGCAGAACTTTTGGTACGACGTCCTGCGAAGTGTGTTCCACGTAACCTCCGTTTAAGGAGCAGAGTCCCAAATCAGAGGACTTTCCCCGGCGGGGCGCCGTTTGTTTCCCTGGACGTCCTAAAAACCAAAACCACAACCTTAACCGTCACCTTTCGGAGCCTCAAACCTGTCACTTAACGGTCGTTTTGGTGCTTAAACTCTCCGTCGACTTCCTTCACCTTTTTTTAAAGTTTTGTGCGCGGAACTTTTGGTACGACGACCAACAAACTAAACGCGCTGAAGTGAAGGAAGGAGGGAGACGACAGGAAAGAGAGGAGGGTTGGGGAGGAAGAGAAGATGAAATAAGAGGAGGGAAGGGAGGGGACTAGGGACGGAGGAAGCAGGGGGATGAAACGAGAGGAGGAGAAACAAATAGGCCGACTGTGAAAACGCAAAGTCAAGAAGAGGAGGAGAGGAAACAGAGGAGCTGGAAAGTGGGAGACGACAGGAAAGAGAGGAGAGTTGGGGAGGAAGAGAAGATGAAGTAAGAGGAGAGGAGATGGAGGGAAGAGAAGAAATAGGGATGAGGAAGAGGGGGATGAAACGAGAACAACGAAGAGAAGAGGAGAAACAAAGAGAGAGCGGCCTTTAAAACAGGAAGTTAAGAAGGAAACGAGGGGAGGAGGTGATGAAGGGGAAGAAGAGGCTTCCAGCTCAGCGCTCCTCTCTCTCTCTCTCTCTCTCTCTCTCTCTCTCTCTCTCTCTCTCTCCTCTCTCTCTCTCCTCTCTCCTCTCTCTCCTCTCCTCTCTCTCTCTCTCTCTCTCTCTCTCTCTCTCTCTCTCTCTCTCTCTCTCTCTCTCATCTCTTCTCTCTCCTCTCTCTCTCTCTCTCTCTCTCTCTCTCTCTCTCTCTCTCTCTCTCTCTCTCTCTCTCTCTCTGCCCCGCTGGTCTTCTCTCCGTTCATCAAACCCAGAATAATCCCGTCTTCCCGGTTTGTTTTGCACATATGCTGCGCTGAAGTCACATCTCATCCGTCCCATTATGGAGATGAACGTCAGCGCGGCACACGTGTCGCGTGTCGGCCGGGGCGAAGCCACATCCACCCGACCCCTGTGTACGGGGACGCACGTCCAGGGGGGAGGAGGGGGGAGGCGAACCGTCTCCCTCTCTCCCCCAGGCTGATGAAGGCCACTGACACCAGAATAATGGCGTTTAATTCACGCCGCGTTAAGACACATGGAGCGGCGTCGCCCCGGGTCCTGGTGTTGCTGTTGTTGGTTCCACCGTCTTCAGACCTCAGAGAGCGAC